>NC_092150.1:88723638-88838638 GCF_045791955.1 Oncorhynchus clarkii lewisi
CTGTTAATTATACTGACAACACTGTTAATTAGACTGAGAACACTGTTAATTAGACTGAGAACACTGTTAATTAGACTGAGAACACTGTTAATTAGACTGAGAACACTGTTAGTTAGACTGAGAACACTGTTAGTTAGACTGAGAACACTGTTAGTTAGACTGAGAACACTGTTAGTTAGACTGAGAACACTGTTAGTTAGACTGAGAACACTGTTAGTTGTTAGACTGAGAACACTGTTAGAACTGAGAACACTGTTAGTTAGACTGAGAACACTGTTAGTTAGACTGAGAACACTGTTAGACTGAGAACACTGTTAATTAGACTGAGAACACTGTTAATTAGACTGAGAACACTGTTAATTAGACTGAGAACACTGTTAATTAGACTGAGAACACTGTTAGTTAGACTGAGAACACTGTTAGTTAGACTGAGAACACTGTTAATTAGACTGAGAACACTGTTAGTGTTAGTTAGACTGAGAACACTGTTAGTTAGCCCGAAAACTTTATTTTCCCAAATTAACTTCATTTGTGGTGTTATTCAAGCAAGCCCATTAAACCACACATTACATTCAACTACAAAAGCATAACTACATTTGGATTATTGATATTTTAAAATGATTATACTGTATCTAGAACAAAATAGCTGTATTTATCTTTGTGAATAACAAATGGCTTCAATGCATTTCCTGTAGGACTTCCTTGCAGAGCAAAAAGAGGGCCTGATAGAGTTGTTCCAGAGTTTGGATAAAGAGGGAACCATGTCTGTGAACAACAAGGAGTTCAGGAAGGCTGTGCAGGTCTGACGCCACGAGCAGCCCACTGACAGAGTGACTAGTCACTGTTTCACAGTCTCCCAAGTGATTGAACATGACAAGATCAATCAATCAACCAATCAACAAGATCAATCAACCAACCAATCAGTCAATCAATCAACAAATCAATTAATGTATATAATTTTTAATATGATGGTATAGATAACCATTTTGTTTGTGTATTGCAGCAAGCTAACATACCCCTGGATCAACATCAGCTGGAGTGGCTGATCCAGAACTTTGACAAGGACTGTACAGGCAGGATAAACTACAGGTGGGTCAGGCAGGATAAACTACAGGTGTGTCAGGCAGGATAAACTACAGGTGGGTCAGGCAGGATAAACTACAGGTGGGTCAGGCAGGGTAAAATACAGGTGTGTCAGGCAGGATAAACTACAGGTGTGTCAGGCAGGATAAACTGCAGGTGGGTCAGGCAGGGTCAGGCAGGATAAACTACAGGTGTGTCAGGCAGGATAAACTACAGGTGGGTCAGGCAGGATAAACTACAGGTGTGTCAGGCAGGATAAACTACAGGTGTGTCAGGCAGGATAAAATGCAGGTGGGTCAGGCAGGGTAAAATACAGGTGTGTCAGGCAGGATAAACTACAGGTGTGTCAGGCAGGATAAAATGCAGGTGGGTCAGGCAGGGTCAGGCAGGATAAACTACAGGTGTGTCAGGCAGGATAAACTACCGGTGTGTCAGGCAGGATAAACTACAGGTGTGTCAGGCAGGGTCAGGCAGGGTAAAATACAGGTGTGTCAGGCAGGATAAACTACAGGTGGGTCAGGCAGGATAAACTACAGGTGGGTCAGGCAGGGTAAAATACAGGTGTGTCAGGCAGGATAAACTACAGGTGGGTCAGGCAGGATAAACTACAGGTGTGTCAGGCAGGATAAACTACAGGTGTGTCAGGCAGGATAAACTACAGGTGGGTCAGGCAGGATAAACTACAGGTGGGTCAGGCAGGATAAAATACAAGTGTGTCAGGCAGGGTCAGGCAGGATAAACTACAGGTGTGTCAGGCAGGGTCAGGCAGGATAAACTACAGGTGTGTCAGGCAGGATAAACTACAGGTGTGTCAGGCAGTGTCAGGCAGGATAAACTACAGGTGTGTCAGGCAGGATAAACTACAGGTGGGTCAGGCAGGATAAAATACAGGTGTGTCAGGCAGGGTCAGGCAGGATAAACTACAGGTGTGTCAGGCAGGATAAACTACAGGTGGGTCAGACAGGATAAACTACAGGTGGGTCAGGCAGGGTCAGGCAGGGTCAGGCAGGGTAAACTACAGGTGGGTCAGGCAGGGTCAGGCAGGGTAAACTACAGGTGTGTCAGGCAGGATAAACTACAGGTGTGTCAGGCAGGATAAACTACAGGTGGGTCAGGCAGGATAAACTACAGGTGTGTCAGGCAGGATAAACTACAGGTGTGTCAGGAAGGATAAACTACAGGTGTGTCAGGCAGGATAAACTATAGGTGTGTCAGGCAGGATAAACTACAGGTGGGTCAGGCAGGATAAACTACAGGTGGGTCAGGCAGGATAAACTACAGGTGTGTCAGGCAGGGTCAGGCAGGATAAACTACAGGTGTGTCAGGCAGGGTCAGGCAGGGTCAACTACAGGTGTGTCAGACAGGATAAACTACAGGTGTGTCAGGCAGGATAAACTACAGGTGTGTCAGGCAGGATAAACTACAGACAGGGTCAGGCAGGATAAAATACAGGTGGGTCTCCACTCTTCTCAATAAATACATGAACTGGAATATCTATCCACTGTAGTGGACGTCATGAATGGTTTAAAACCATAGTCAAATCTTACTAAGATTAGTGTCCCTCATCCAGAATCTGCCAGAGAAAAGGTTAAAGGGCAATTCGCAGTCTTACTAAGATTAGTGTCCCTCATCCAGAATCTGCCACAGAAAAGGTTAAAGGGCAATTCGCAGTCTTACTAAGATTAGTGTCCCTCATCCAGAATCTGCCACAGAAAAGGTTAAAGGGCAATTCGCAGTCTTACTAAGATTAGTGTCCCTCATCCAGAATCTGCCACAGAAAAGGTTAAAGGGCAATTCGCAGTCTTACTAAGATTAGTGTCCCTCATCCAGAATCTGCCACAGAAAAGGTTAAAGGGCAATTCGCAGTCTTACTAAGATTAGTGTCCCTCATCCAGAATCTGCCACAGAAAAGGTTAAAGGGCAATTCGCAGTCTTACTAAGATTAGTGTCCCTCATCCAGAATCTGCCACAGAAAAGGTTAAAGGGCAATTCGCAGTCTTACTAAGATTAGTGTCCCTCATCCAGAATCTGCCAGAGAAAAGGTTAAAGGGCAATTCGCAGTCTTACTAAGATTAGTGTCCCTCATCCAGAATCTGCCACAGAAAAGGTTAAAGGGCAATTCGCAGTCTTACTAAGATTAGTGTCCCTCATCCAGAATCTGCCACAGAAAAGGTTAAAGGGCAATTCGCAGTCTTACTAAGATTAGTGTCCCTCATCCAGAATCTGCCACAGAAAAGGTTAAAGGGCAATTCGCAGTCTTACTAAGATTAGTGTCCCTCATCCAGAATCTGCCACAGAAAAGGTTAAAGGGCAATTCGCAGTCTTACTAAGATTAGTGTCCCTCATCCAGAATCTGCCACAGAAAAGGTTAAAGGGCAATTCGCAGTCTTACTAAGATTAGTGTCCCTCATCCAGAATCTGCCACAGAAAAGGTTAAAGGGCAATTCGCAGTCTTACTAAGATTAGTGTCCCTCATCCAGAATCTGCCACAGAAAAGGTTAAAGGGCAATTCGCAGTCTTACTAAGATTAGTGTCCCTCATCCAGAATCTGCCACAGAAAAGGTTAAAGGGCAATTCGCAGTCTTACTAAGATTAGTGTCCCTCATCCAGAATCTGCCACAGAAAAGGTTAAAGGGCAATTCGCAGTCTTACTAAGATTAGTGTCCCTCATCCAGAATCTGCCACAGAAAAGGTTAAAGGGCAATTCGCAGTTGCTACATACATGTTTTTTTTAAACTTATAAATGAATGATATACCCATTGATTCTTGAGGAATATAACCTACACATTCCTCATGAGCTTAGTTCAACTGTCACACCCCATCACAACCCAAACATAGAAGCTTCTTAACTCCAATGTTTGTAAACCAAGTCAAGGTAAACAAACTTAAAACATGTTTCATCTATCATTTTATCTCATGCATGGTCAGTCCTTGCATACATTGCTCCGTCTCAAGCCCAATCCCCCTCGGCTGTTCATCAAAATAGAGGCGGGGAGCCCACTTCATTATTGTTTCAACTACATGTTGCCCCTTTAAGGAGAGTATAAGGTCTTAGTTTGTACACAGAGTCAAATGTGTTTTATCTGTGGTACTATTTAATCTACTGTCTTGTTATTGGGCTCCCTGTGTGCTCGGTTGCTTCCACAGTCAGTTTGCTGAGCAGTCATAGGCAGCCATTGGTGGTGAGAGGATAGTGAAAGAAGCAGGACAGACAAGATGGAGGATGAGAAGACAAGATGGAGGATGATAAGAGAGAGATCCTCTAATAAACATCAGTCTGTGAATAGGATTGTCTCCTTGTACAATGGGGTTGCGTTTGCATGCACGGAAAACACACAGAGGCACCAACGAACAAACAAACAAAACTGAATATTCAAGGTTGTATTGTAGGGATCTACACTCATCTTTCCCACTCAAACCCTTCATGGTGATTGGTGAATACATTTGACCTTTAACCCCAGCCAGCTGCACACAGGGAGGGCACGTCAGTTCAGCCAGGTGTTCCCGAGGCCCATCTCTCTCTCTCTCTCTCTCTCTCTCTCTCTCTCTTCCTGTCTCTCTCTCTCTCTCTCTCTCTTCCTGTCTCTCCTCATCACTCCGGCCCATTCAACAGCCAGCATTAATCTCATCACTCTGGCCCATTCAACAGCCAGCATTAATCTCATCACTCTGGCCCATTCTTTATTTTTTTATGATTTTTTAAAATGTAACCTTCATTTAACAAATTTTTATTAACAATGACGGCCTACCGGGGAACAGTGGGTTAACTCTGGGTTAATTCTACAGCCAGCATTAATCTCATCACTCCGGCCCATTCTACAGCCAGCATTAATCTCATCACTCTGGCCCATTCCACAGCCAGCATTAATCTCATCACTCTGGCCCATTCTTTATTTTTTTATGATTTTTTAAAATGTAACCTTCATTTAACACATTTTTATTAACAATGACGGCCTACCGGGGAACAGTGGGTTAACTCTGGGTTAATTCTACAGCCAGCATTAATCTCATCACTCTGGCCCATTCCACAGCCAGCATTAATCTTCTGCTATGACAACAACACATCCAGAGACATATACACAGACTGAGAGGCAGGAGGAGAAAGAATAGGAGACTTTTGTCCAGGACTTATACAAGACAGGCAGAGGGAGGCAGGTAGACTAGGATACTTTTGTCCAGGATTTATACAAGACAGGCAGAGGGAGGCAGGTAGACTAGGAGACCTTGGTCCAGGATTTATAAAAGACAGGCAGAGGGAGGCAGGAAGAATAGGACCAGATGCAGCCATTCGTGTCTGCTTTGTGAATGTACGCATAGCCTATAAAGGAGATGGCTGGACAGATACTCCTGATGAATATGCATGGCTGGACAGATACTCCTGATGAATATGCATGCAGATCATTACTTATGCAGGCACAACGTTGGGTGTAAATAAGGCTGATTGTGTCTCAAGGTGTATTTATGTATGGAGAGGTTATGGAGAGACACTTTAGGTAGCTGAGAAGACTTCGTCCAAACCAGAAGTGGTTTGGTGAGTAACCTGGTGAGTAACCATGCCTGTGGTTTGGTGAGTAACCTGGTGAGTAACCATGCCTGTGGTTTGGTGAGTAACCTGGTGAGTAACCGTGCCTGTGGTTTGGTGAGTAACCGTGCCTGTGGTTTGGTGAGTAACCGTGCCTGTGGTTTGGTGAGTAACCTGGTGAGTAACCGTGCCTGTGGTTTGGTGAGTAACCATGCCTGTGGTTTGGTGAGTAACCTGGTGAGTAACCATGCCTGTGGTTTGGTGAGTAACCATGCCTGTGGTTTGGTGAGTAACCATGCCTGTGGTTTGGTGAGTAACCTGGTGAGTAACCGTGCCTGTGGTTTGGTGAGTAACCATGCCTGTGGTTTGGTGAGTAACCATGCCTGTGGTTTGGTGAGTAACCGTGCCTGTGGTTTGGTGAGTAACCATGCCTGTGGTTTGGTGAGTAACCGTGCCTGTGGTTTGGTGAGTAACCTGGTGAGTAACCGTGCCTGTGGTTTGGTGAGTAACCTGGTGAGTAACCATGCCTGTGGTTTGGTGAGTAACCTGGTGAGTAACCGTGCCTGTGGTTTGGTGAGTAACCGTGCCTGTGGTTTGGTGAGTAACCGTGCCTGTGGTTTGGTGAGTAACCTGGTGAGTAACCGTGCCTGTGGTTTGGTGAGTAACCATGCCTGTGGTTTGGTGAGTAACCTGGTGAGTAACCATGCCTGTGGTTTGGTGAGTAACCATGCCTGTGGTTTGGTGAGTAACCATGCCTGTGGTTTGGTGAGTAACCTGGTGAGTAACCGTGCCTGTGGTTTGGTGAGTAACCATGCCTGTGGTTTGGTGAGTAACCATGCCTGTGGTTTGGTGAGTAACCGTGCCTGTGGTTTGGTGAGTAACCATGCCTGTGGTTTGGTGAGTAACCATGCCTGTGGTTTGGTGAGTAACCATGCCTGTGGTTTGGTGAGTAACCTGGTGAGTAACCGTGCCTGTGGTTTGGTGAGTAACCATGCCTGTGGTTTGGTGAGTAACCATGCCTGTGGTTTGGTGAGTAACCATGCCTGTGGTTTGGTGAGTAACCATGCCTGTGGTTTGGTGAGTAACCTGGTGAGTAACCGTGCCTGTGGTTTGGTGAGTAACCATGCCTGTGGTTTGGTGAGTAACCATGCCTGTGGTTTGGTGAGTAACCATGCCTGTGGTTTGGTGAGTAACCGTGCCTGTGGTTTGGAGAGTAACCATGCCTGTGGTTTGGAGAGTAACCATGCCTGTGGTTTGGTGAGTAACCATGCCTGTGGTTTGGTGAGTAACCATGCCTGTGGTTTGGTGAGTAACCATGCCTGTGGTTTGGTGAGTAACCATGCCTGTGGTTTGGAGAGTAACCATGCCTGTGGTTTGGAGAGTAACCATGCCTGTGGTTTGGTGAGTAACCATGCCTGTGGTTTGGTGAGTAACCATGCCTGTGGTTTGGTGAGTAACCATGCCTGTGGTTTGGTGAGTAACCGTGCCTGTGGTTTGGTGAGTAACCATGCCTGTGGTTTGGTGAGTAACCATGCCTGTGGTTTGGAGAGTAACCATGCCTGTGGTTTGGTGAGTAACCGTGCCTGTGGTTTGGTGAGTAACCGTGCCTGTGGTTTGGTGAGTAACCGTGCCTGTGGTTTGGTGAGTAACCATGCCTGTGGTTTGGTGAGTAACCATGCCTGTGGTTTGGAGAGTAACCATGCCTGTGGTTTGGAGAGTAACCGTGCCTGTGGTTTGGAGAGTAACCATGCCTGTGGTTTGGTGAGTAACCATGCCTGTGGTTTGGTGAGTAACCATGCCTGTGGTTTGGTGAGTAACCGTGCATGTGGTTTGGTGAGTAACCTGGAGAGTAACCATGCCTGTGGTTTGGAGAGTAACCATGCCTGTGGTTTGGAGAGTAACCATGCCTGTGGTTTGGAGAGTAACCATGCCTGTGGTTTGGTGAGTAACCATGCCTGTGGTTTGGTGAGTAACCATGCCTGTGGTTTGGTGAGTAACCGTGCCTGTGGTTTGGAGAGTAACCATGCCTGTGGTTTGGTGAGTAACCATGCCTGTGGTTTGGTGAGTAACCATGCCTGTGGTTTGGTGAGTAACCGTGCCTGTGGTTTGGTGAGTAACCTGGAGAGTAACCATGCCTGTGGTTTGGAGAGTAACCATGCCTGTGGTTTGGAGAGTAACCATGCCTGTGGTTTGGAGAGTAACCATGCCTGTGGTTTGGTGAGTAACCATGCCTGTGGTTTGGTGAGTAACCATGCCTGTGGTTTGGTGAGTAACCGTGCCTGTGGTTTGGTGAGTAACCGTGCCTGTGGTTTGGTGAGTAACCATGCCTGTGGTTTGGTGAGTAACCATGCCTGTGGTTTGGTGAGTAACCGTGCCTGTGGTTTGGTGAGTAACCATGCCTGTGGTTTGGTGAGTAACCGTGCCTGTGGTTTGGTGAGTAACCGTGCCTGTGGTTTGGTGAGTAACCATGCCTGTGGTTTGGTGAGTAACCGTGCCTGTGGTTTGGTGAGTAACCATGCCTGTGGTTTGGTGAGTAACCATGCCTGTGGTTTGGTGAGTAACCATGCCTGTGGTTTGGTGAGTAACCATGCCTGTGGTTTGGTGAGTAACCATGCCTGTGGTTTGGTGAGTAACCGTGCCTGTGGTTTGGTGAGTAACCATGCCTGTGGTTTGGTGAGTAACCTGGTGAGTAACCATGCCTGTGGTTTGGTGAGTAACCTGGTGAGTAACCATGCCTGTGGTTTGGTGAGTAACCGTGCCTGTGGTTTGGTGAGTAACCATGCCTGTGGTTTGGTGAGTAACCATGCCTGTGGTTTGGTGAGTAACCATGCCTGTGGTTTGGTGAGTAACCATGCCTGTGGTTTGGTGAGTAACCGTGCCTGTGGTTTGGTGAGTAACCATGCCTGTGGTTTGGTGAGTAACCTGGTGAGTAACCATGCCTGTGGTTTGGTGAGTAACCTGGTGAGTAACCATGCCTGTGGTTTGGTGAGTAACCTGGTGAGTAACCATGCCTGTGGTTTGGTGAGTAACTGTGCCTGTGGTTTGGTGAGTATCTGTGCCTGTGGTTTGGTGAGTAACTGTGCCTGTGGTTTGGTGAGTAACTGTGCCTGTGGTTTGGTGAGTAACCGTGCCTGTGGTTTGGTGAGTAACCGTGCCTGTGGTTTGGTGAGTAACCGTGCCTGTGGTTTGGTGAGTAACCGTGCCTGTGGTTTGGTGAGTAACCTGGTGAGTAACCATGCCTGTGGTTTGGTGAGTAACCTGGTGAGTAACTGTGCCTGTGGTTTGGTGAGTAACTGTGCCTGTGGTTTGGTGAGTAACCGTGCCTGTGGTTTGGTGAGTAACCTGGTGAGTAACCATGCCTGTGGTTTGGTGAGTAACCGTGCCTGTGGTTTGGTGAGTAACCGTGCCTGTGGTTTGGTGAGTAACCTGGTGAGTAACCATGCCTGTGGTTTGGTGAGTAACCTGGTGAGTAACTGTGCCTGTGGTTTGGTGAGTAACTGTGCCTGTGGTTTGGTGAGTAACCGTGCCTGTGGTTTGGTGAGTAACCGTGCCTGTGGTTTGGTGAGTAACCGTGCCTGTGGCTTTGTGAGTAACCGTGCCTGTGGTTTGGTGAGTAACCTGGTGAGTAACCATGCCTGTGGTTTGGTGAGTAACCTGGTGAGTAACTGTGCCTGTGGTTTGGTGAGTAACTGTGCCTGTGGTTTGGTGAGTAACCGTGCCTGTGGTTTGGTGAGTAACCGTGCCTGTGGTTTGGTGAGTAACCTGGTGAGTAACCATGCCTGTGGTTTGGTGAGTAACCTGGTGAGTAACTGTGCCTGTGGTTTGGTGAGTAACCATGCCTGTGGTTTGGTGAGTAACCGTGCCTGTGGTTTGGTGAGTAACCTGGTGAGTAACCATGCCTGTGGTTTGGTGAGTAACCTGGTGAGTAACTGTGCCTGTGGTTTGGTGAGTAAGCTGGTGAGTAACCGTGCCTGTGGTTTGGTGAGTAACCTGGTGAGTAACCGTGCCTGTGGTTTGGTGAGTAACCTGGTGAGTAACCGTGCCTGTGGTTTGGTGAGCCGCCTGGTGAGTAACCATGCCTGTGGTTTGGTGAGTAACCTGGTGAGTAACCATGCCTGTGGTTTGGTGAGTAACCTGGTGAGTAACTGTGCCTGTGGTTTGGTGAGTAACCTGGTGAGTAACCGTGCCTGTGGTTTGGTGAGTAACCTGGTGAGTAACCGTACCTGTGGTTTGGTGAGCCGCCTGGTGAGTAACCATGCCTGTGGTTTGGTGAGTAACCTGGTGAGTAACCATGCCTGTGGTTTGGTGAGTAACCTGGTGAGTAACTGTGCCTGTGGTTTGGTGAGTAACCGTGCCTGTGGCTTGGTGAGTAACCTGGTGAGTAACCGTGCCTGTGGTTTGGTGAGTAACCTGGTGAGTAACCATGCCTGTGGTTTGGTGAGTAACTGTGCCTGTGGTTTGGTGAGTAACCGTGCCTGTTGTTTGGTGAGCCACCTGGTGAGTAACCGTGCCTGTGGTTTGGTGAGTAACCGTGCCTGTGGTTTGGTGAGTCACCTAATGAGTACACGTGCCTGTGGTTTGGTGAGTAACCATGCCTGATGTTTTGGTGAGTAACCGTGCCTTGTGGTTTGGTGAGTAACCTGGTGAGTAACCATGCCTGTGGTTTGGTGAGCCACCTGGTGAGTAACCGTGCCTGTGGTTTGGTAAGTAACCGTGCCTGTGGTTTGGTGAGCCACCCTTTGTAAGTAACCATGCCTGTGGTTTGGTGAGTCACCTAATGAGTACACATGCCTGTGGTTTGGTGAGTCACGCTCCCCTAATGGGTAACTGTGCGTGCCTAGCTCAGCAGCAAGCCTTGTATGTGGCTCAGGACAACAGGGTTCAAAACCCAGGTCGGTCACATTGTTGACATGACCTGGGTGGGTCTCCGTGAGGAGGAGGTCAAAGGGTATTGTTTGCATAGCCTACTGTAGGTACTGTAGCAGGGTTGGGCTCAGTCCCATTTTAAATTCCAGTAAATTCAGAAAGTTCTAATTCCAAATTCTAATTCCAAATTCTAATTCCAAACTGAAAATGGAATCTCTGTGTACTATCTGAGTTACTGCGGTGCATTAAGTACTAATTTGCTAACTTCTCGTTGCTCTTCCGTTTCTCTTTTACTTTTGTATCGTCATTAGGCACAATATACATGATCCCCGTGTTTTTAGCTCCGAGACGCCGGCACTTTGAGAAGAAGAAAAAGACACTGCTGATTTATAGGCACATTGAACTCTATCGGATTGTGCTAAAACGATGACGTCATATCGAATTCGGCCATCTTTACACACGTTCGCCAATGGATTGGAATCGACCCCACCCTGACTGTCGCCCTGTTGCTCTGGTAAAGAGGCATAAAAAGCACAACTGGTCAGATGAGGATGATGATGTTCTCACCCTTCTCCTGATGTTTTCATGTGACAGCTGTGTGTGTTCCGCTCAGAGAGTGTGTGGATGGAACATGACTATAACCACTTGTTTCCTAACGTTCCTTTTATAACCTACTGATTGGTTCAATTTGCTGTTGTGGACAGTCATTTGAGGAAATATCTGGTTCAAAGGCTTGAGTTCTTTAAAATGGATTTGATTTGGCGCTACGTTTCTCAATGGGAGGATGGATACCCATCGGTAACACAAAAAATTGACATTTTGTGGATCTGATGCGATTGACATCAAGGTGTGGGACATTGTGGTGCCTGTGTCCTCTGCTAACCTGATAGCTGTTCATTGCTCTTGAGTAAAGAACACTAATTGCACCAAGATAGAGATTAAATTAAAACTTAAATACTTTGCTTTTACACTGTTTTGTCGAAGCATTACGTAGGATAAATCAAGTTCATCTATAAGATAGTGATACTCAGGGACCCCAAGACGTGAAGCCCTGAACTAGCTCACTGATTCATCTAATTAATCAAGGGCTTGATGATTAGTTGACAAGTTGAATCAGGTGCTAGCTTTGGAATAGATCAAACACATGAAATGGCTGGGATGGCCTCTCCCTGAGGAGAGGTTTGGAATGGTTGGGGGTCCCTGAGGAGAGGTTAGGAATGGTTGGGGGTCCCTGAGGAGAGGTTTGGAATGGTTGGGGGTCCCTGAGGAGAGGTTAGGAATGGTTGGGGGTCCCTGAGGAGAGGTTTGGAATAGTTGGGGGTCCCTGAGGAGAGGTTTGGAATAGTTGGGGGTCCCTGAGGAGAGGTTTGGAATAGTTGGGGGTCCCTGGGGAGAGGTTTGGAAACCCCTAGAAGACATGGAATAGTAATGGAATGACTGCATTAAAATAGATAGAACAAGGGTATAATACAGCTCTATCCCTAAATGAGGAAGTTGTATCTGTTATAAAATATCACTTTGCCTACTAATGCCTCTTTGGGCGACAGGAAGCCTAGTGGTTAGAGCGTTGGGCCAGTAACCAAAAACTTGCTAGATCGAATCCCCAAGATAACAAGGTACAAATCTGTCGTTCTGCCCCTGAACAAGGCAGTTAAACCCACTGTTCCTAGGCAGTCATTGTAAATATGAATTTATTCTTAACTGTCTTGCCTAGTTAAAGGTTAAATAAAAAATCAATAAAAACAAAATAATGCAACATAGGGCCACTAACCCAAGATGACTCGCTACAGAGAGACTCCCGGGCCTTCAGAAACTATTCACACCCCGTTACTTTTTCAAAATGTTGTTGTGTTACAAAAGGTGAGATTAAAATGAATTGAATTGTCAGATTTTTTGTCAATAATATTGTAAATTGTAACATTTGTAAACTAAAAAAACAATCGTGAAAAATAAAACACTTGGTCATAACCACGTCATAATGTCATAACAGCTGGCATAATACAGCCTCCACATTGACTCTGTACCGGTACCCCCTGTATATAGCCTCCACATTGACTCTGTACCGGTACCCCCTGTATATAGTCTCCACATTGACTCTGTACCGGTACCCCCTGTATATAGCCTCCACATTGACTCTGTACCGGTACCCCCTGTATATAGTCTCCACATTGACTCTGTACCGGTACCCCTTGTATATAGCCTCCACATTGACTCTGTACCGTAATACCCTGTATATAGCCTCCACATTGACTCTGTACCGGTACCCCCTGTATATAGCCTCCACATTGACTCTGTACCGTAATACCCTGTATATAGCCTCCACATTGACTCTGTACCGGTACCCCCTGTATATAGTCTCCACATTGACTCTGTACCGGTACCCCCTGTATATAGCCTCCACATTGACTCTGTACCGTAATACCCTGTATATAGCTTCCACATTGACTCTGTACCGGTACCACCTGTATATAGTCCCCACATTGACTCTGTACCAGTACTCCCTGTATATAGCCTCCACATTTACTCTGTACCGGTACCCCCTGTATATAGTCTCCACATTGACTCTGTACCGGTACCCCCTGCATATAGTCTCCACATTGACTCTGTACCGGTACCCCCTGTATATAGTCTCCACATTGACTCTGTACCGGTACCCCCTGTATATAGACTCCACATTGAGTCTGTACCCCCTGTATATAGCCTCCACATTGACTCTGTACCGGTACCCCCTGTATATAGCCTCCATATTGACTCTGTACCGTAACACCCTGTATATAGCCTCCACATTGACTCTGTACCGGTACCCCCTGTATATAGCATTTCACTGTATTTTTAAAATTTGTATTTAACCTTTATTTAACCAGGCAAGTCAGCTAAGAACAAACAAATTCCTACAGCCTAGGAACAGTGGGTTAACTGCCTTGTTCAGGGGCAGAACGACAGATCTTTACCTGTCAGGGATTCGATCTAGCAACCTTTCGGTCACTGGCCCAACGCTCTAACCACTAGGCTACCTGCCGCACTGTATGGTCTATAACTGTTGAATTTTGCGCATGTGACAAATACAATTTGATTTGATTTGACAGGTAGGCTATGGTGTATCGTAACACCCTGTATATAGCCTCCACATTGACTCTGTACCGTAACACCCTGTATATAGCCTCCACATTGACTCTGTACCGTAATACCCCGTATATAGCTTCCACATTGACTCTGTACCGTAATACCCTGTATATAGTCTCCACATTGACTCTGTACCGTAATACCCTGAATATAGTCTCCACATTGACTCTGTACCGTAACACCCTGTATATAGTCTCCACATTTGATTTGACAGGTAGGCTATGGTGTAATGGAGTGTTCTGCCTTGTTTGGTAGGTTTTCTGGGTTTTGACACTCTTATGTAGGCGTCCTAACCAGACATAAAATAACACAATACATATGTCACAACAGGTTAAAATATATGGGTCACGACAGTGTTATGACCATTTTTACAGTTTGCGACAAGTTGTCAGCTGTTATGACATGGTTATGATCGCGTCATAACGTGTTATAACGCTGGGTGTCAAGTAAAGTGTTACCAAATAAAAGCCGAATATATCTTGATTACTTAAGTATTCAATACATGTTAGAATCACCTTTGGCAGCTGGGAGACTCTAAAAACTTTGCTCACCTGGATTGTACAAACATTCTTCAAGCTGGTTGTTGATCATTGCTAGACAGCCATTTTCAAGTCTTGCTATAGATTTTCAAGCAGACTAAAGTCAAAACTATAACTAGGCCACTCAGGAACATTCACAGTCTTCTTGGAAAGCAACTCCAGTGTATATTTGGCCTTGTGTTTAAGGTTATTGTCCTGCTGAAAGGTGAATTCATCTCCCAGTGTCTGGTGGAAAGCAGACTGAACCAGGTTTTCCTCTAGGATTTTGCCTGTGCTTAGCTCTATTTTGTTTATTTTAATCGCCCCAAAATAAACTCCCTTGACCTTGATGACAAGCATGCCCATAACATGATGCAGCCACCACCATGCGTGAAAATATGAAGAGTGGTACTCAGTGTTGTGTTGGATTTGCCTCAAACATAACGCTTTATATTCAGGACATTAAGTTCATTTATTTTCTTATTGTAAACAGGATGCATGTTGGGAAAATGTATTCTGTACAAGCTTCCTTCTTTTCACTCTGTCTAGTTGGTTAGTATTGTGGAGTAACTACAATATTGTTGATCCATCCTCAGTTCTCTCCTAACACTACAATTAAACTCTGTAACTGTTGTAAAGTCACCATTGACCTCATGGTGAAATCCCTGAGCGGTTTCCTTCCTCTCCGGCAACTGAGTTAGGAAGGACACCTGTATCTTTGTAGTGACTGGGTGTATTGACACACCATCCAAAGTGTAATTAATAACTTCACTATGCTCAAAGGGATATTCAATGTCTGCTTGTTTTATTACCCATCTACCCATAGGTGCCCTTCTTTGCAAGGCATTGGAAAACATGCCTGGTCTTTGTGGTGGAATCTGTGTTTGAAATTCACTGCTTGACTGAGGGGACCTTACAGATAATTATATGTGTGGGGGTACAGAGATGAGGTAGTCCTTCAAAAATCATGTTAAACACTATTATTGCACACAGTCCATGCAACTTAGGTGACTTGGTATTCCCATTGTTTAAATCCTAAACTTATTTAGGCCATAACAAAAGGATTGAATACTTATTGACTCAAGACATTTCAGCTTTTCAGTTATTCATTTCTAAACATTTCTAAAAAACAACATTTCTACTTTGACATTATGGGGGTAGGCCAGTGACACAAAATATACATTTAATCCATTTTAAATTCAGGCTGAAACACAACAAAAATGAGGGAAAAAGTTCAGGTGTGTGAATACTTTCTGAAGGCTCTGTAGACGCCAACAGGCCTGTTTCAAAAGATGGGAGACAAAAAAAATAACAGAATAATTGAGGTAAATTACATCTCTTGATGTTAGCTTAATGAAAATAAATATCTATCTCTCCTGTTCCTAATGGTCCATCTTTCATCTGAATTAACACAAAGCCTTGAAGGCCTCGTCCTATTCAACGAGGCCTTTTCCATTGGATATTCACATGTTGGGCCTAATGCTCAAGACGTTGGATATCTATGCACGCTGCAGCATAGGCTTGGCTTAATAGAGTGTATTCAGCACATTTGAAATCATCTCAATAGAGCTAATGGAATCTTGAGTGGCCAATAAAAGTAAATATTTAAATGAAAGACCCCATGCTGTTATTGTTCTCCTGTATTCATGAATCATCAAGGCCTCCTGTATTCTCATGCTAATCTAACATCAGGATATTTGTTTTTATTTATTTTGTGTTCAACATAATGAATGAACCCGTGGGTTTTTGTTTTTTTCTCTCCTTCCAAATGGTGTTTTTCAGACGTTTGTGTAGGTCCTGGCACAGAAACAAAGACACAACCATTGTCCTCCATGATTATTAAAGTAAACAGAGTGGAGGGTGCTCGTCTTTGGAGGCAGCTGCAGGCACTTGAGGGGAGGAAGAGAGGGGAGGAAAGGCCCGAGCCAAGCAACCCTCAAGACTCTCTGTCAGAGAGGTGAGCCCATTATTCAGAGGCTTCTAGAGAACAGCAGAGCACTACGATAATTAGCTTTGAAGATCCCGGTCGTCTTCGCGAAGCACCAAAGGGAAGAAAACAGACAAACGGGGAGGGACGATCAGGACTCAATAAGAACTGCTTGTTTCCCCTTTCCATTGAACCAGGTTTTGCTACAGTGTGCCTTAATGAACAGGGCCCAGATCCAGCTCTGGGTTAGGACTCATCTGGGTGCAGTGCTGCAGTGTAATGACAGACAGCAGCTAAGGAACAAAACGTTCTCGACCCGCTTCCTCTTTATTCAAAGGGACAATCTGCGATTGCGACATTTAATTTTTGGATTCTGTAACAATATAACTTATGCCTCATTGAGCTTTAGTTAAATATAAGCATGTTTTACACCATTACAAACAACGCAATTGTAAACAAATAATGCATAGCCTTGAAATACATGGTTAAAACTATCATGTTGATATCATGGACGGCCACACCATACATCTATTGCTCTGTCTATGAATTTGAGATTTGTTATTCCCTCCGCTGTTAACTGAACGTGGGGCGGGGTGACTGCTTCGTTATCGTCTGAACTGCAGATTGTCTGTTCAATTATACCCGGTTACCAGTACATCAAGAGTAGGACGGGGCACACGGTCTGCTTGGCTGGTTATTGTTCCTTTTCTATGAAGAATAGATACCAGAACACTGATAAATGTTCCCAGCTTTGTGTAACATTTCCCATGATGCATGTATCCTTAATTCCATATGGTTGTTTTGTGTAAACAGCACCTGCATGTTACTGGATGTGCTGAACGCTAAATTTAAAACTAATCTTCCTAGTCCTTACCACGGTGCTTCTACTTGCACTACGGTGATCCATGTTGCTGTAGGAAGGACTATATAAACACATTAGATCCATGATGCTGTAGGAAAGGGCTATATAAACACATTAGATCCATGATGCTGTAGGAAAGGGCTATATACCGGGTAGAGAGGAACCAGGCTCTGAGGGGTGGCCAGTCCTCTTCTAGCTGTACTGGGTAGACCAGAGGAACCAGGCTCTGAGGGGTGGCCAGTCCTCTTCTAGCTGTACTGGGTAGACCAGAGGAACCAGGCTCTGAGGGGTGGCCAGTCCTCTACTGACTGTACTGGGTAGAGAGGAACCAGGCTCTGAGGGGTGGCCAGTCCTCTTCTGGCTATACTGGGTAGAGAGGAACCAGGCTCTGAGGGGTGGCCAGTCCTCTTCTGGCTGTACTGAGTAGAGAGGAACCAGGCACTGAGGGGTGGCCAGTCCTCTACTGGCTGTACTGGGTAGAGAGGAACCAGGCTCTGAGGGGTGGCCAGTCCTCTTCTGGCTGTACTGGGTAGAGAGGAACCAGGCTCTGAGGGGTGGCCAGTCATCTTCTGGCTGTACCGGGTAGAGAGGAACGAGGCTCTGAGGGGTGGCCAGTCCTCTTCTGGCTGTGCCGGGTAGAGAGGAACCAGGCTCTGAGGGATGACCAGTCCTCTTCTGGCTGTGCCGGGTAGAGAGGAACCAGGCTCTGAGGGGTGGCCAGTCCTCTTCTGGCTGTACTGGGTAGACCAGAGGAACCAGGCTCTGAGGGGTGGCCAGTCCTCTTCTGGCTGTACTGGGTAGACCAGAGGAACCAGGCTCTGAGGGGTGGCCAGTCCTCTTCTGGCTGTACTGGGTAGACCAGAGGAACCAGGCTCTTAGGGGTGGCCAGTCCTCTACTGACTGTACTGGGTAGAGAGGAACCAGGCTCTGAGGGGTGGCCAGTCCTCTTCTGGCTGTACTGGGTAGAGAGGAACCAGGCTCTGAGGGGTGGCCAGTCCTCTTCTGGCTGTACTGGGTAGAGAGGAACCAGGCTCTGAGGGGTGACCAGTCTTCTTCTGGCTGTACTGGGTAGAGGAACCAGGCTCTGAGGGTGGGCAAGTCCTCTTCTGGCTGTGCCGGGTGGAGATTATAAACTAGAGAGGAACCAGGCTCTGAGGAGTGGCCAGTCCTCTTCTGTCTGTGACAGGGTAGGCTCTGAGGGGTGGCCAGTCCTCTTCTGGCTGTACTGGGTAGAGGAACCAGGCTCTGAGGGTGGGTCAGTCCTCTTCTGGCTGTGCCGGGTGGAGATTATAAACTAGAAAGGATCCAGGCCAGGCTCTGAGGGGTGGCCAGTCCTCTTCTGGCTGTGCCGGGTAGAGAGGAACCAGGCTCTGAGGGGTGGCCAGTCCTCTTCTGGCTGTGCCGGGTAGAGAGGAACCAGGCTCTGAGGGGTGGCCAGTCCTCTTCTGGCTGTACTGGGTAGAGAGAGGAACCAGGCACTGAGGGGTGGCCAGTCCTCTTCTGGCTGTACTGGGTAGAGAGGAACCAGGCTCTGAGGGGTGGCCAGTCCTCTTCTGGCTGTACTGGGTAGAGAGGAACCAGGCTCTGAGGGGTGGCCAGTCCTCTTCTGGCTGTACTGGGTAGAGAGGAACCAGGCTCTGAGGGGTGGCCAGTCCTCTTCTGGCTGTACTGGGTAGAGGAACCAGGCTCTGAGGGTGGGCCAGTCCTCTTCTGGCTGTGCCGGGTGGAGATTATAAACTAGAGAGGAACCAGGCTCTGAGGGGTGGCCAGTCCTCTTCTGGCTGTACTGGGTAGAGAGGAACCAGGCTCTGAGGGGTGGCCAGTCCTCTTCTGGCTGTGCCGGGTAGAGAGGAACCAGGCTCTGAGGGGTGGCCAGTCCTCTTCTGGCTGTGCCGGGTGGAGATTAGATAGATATGTGGTGGTGGTGGTGGAGTAGGGGCCTGAGGGCACACAGTGTGTTGTGAAATCTGTCAAAGTATTGTGTAAAAAGTTTTTAAAAATTGTATAAGCAGCCTTAATTTTTGCCAGACCCCAGGAAGAGTAGCTGCTGCTTTGGCAGGAACTAAAAATGGGGATCCTTAATAAATACAATAAAAATAACAGTACATGGCCACTTAAGGCCAGATTATTCTTCAACATGATAACAGTAAATTAGCCATGGATTGTGTGTGTCCCATTCAGAGGGTGAATGGGCAAGACTGTGGGAAGCATCGGTGTCAACATAGGCCAGCATCCCTGCGGAAAGCTTTCCACAGTCCATGCCCGACGAATTGAGGCTGTTCTTAGCGCAAAAGGAAGGGTGTTCCTGATGTTTTGTACACTCCGTGTGTACTTCAATATGAACTTGAATCTCCCTTCGACCTAAAATGACAATTATGATTATTTTGTTCCTGGATATTGCTCCTAATTATCGGTTACACACTTATACAATAATTGTACCAGCCCTACGCATCATAAATTAATGTAAATGGTAAACAGTCAGCAGATACGCTCAGAGAGGGGAAGAAAAACACACACAAAAAAACAAGACAATGTCAATTTAAACAAAGATGTTTTAATGTTGGGTAGCACTCTATAATAACTTTACAGAAAAGCATTTTAGAATGGATTAGTAAATCATTTATTCATCATTACTCACATTTGTAAAAAAAAAAAATGTTAGTAACCTAGTTATTCACACTTTTATAAAACAACTTCTAAAGCATTTCATAACGTTTCCTAAGATGTTTAATATACGTCATTCTAAACCATCTCCTAATCATTAGTAAAGTCTTTTTGCATGACCTAATCAAAAGTTGTCTATTTATACTTTATAATAAATGTTATAAATGTTTTGAGTGACCAGTGTAATTTCCTCACCAAAAGATGGACATGGTCATTGGTAGACATTCCAGGAGTATCTGATGCTCCCTAAAGGTCTCTAAATGTCCCCCCGAACTTTATCAACGGTTAAACAATAAGCCCACAACGCCGAGGATGATGTGAACATTAGCGTCTCTTGGCAGTGACCTTTCTACCAAAAGCAAAGTGTGGTTTGCAGCCATGCCTTAAGAGCAGTCTTATCTCAATTAACCCGGAAGTGAAACCTTGCATCATCTTGTCAGTAGATTTAGTTCTGGGAGTTCCGGGTTTGTAAAGTCTAAACCCTCACAAAATAATACATATTTAGATTTTTTTTAATAAATAACCCACACTTTAGATGAGGTTCAAGCAAAAAAAATAATTTAAACTAATGACTTAACTAAATGGTTTATAAATGACCTATATTAAAACATCTTATGAATGGAGTAATGATTAAATAAACTATTTACTAAACCCATCACAAATGCTATATTACGTGGCGTTATTACGCGTTGCTACCTACAACAGTTGTTTTTAAATAGTTTACAAAGCATTGTATACAGCACAGAAAGAATCTTCACCTGGGTGGGTTCCACAAAGAAGAGGTTATCATGAGAAATACATTGTGCATGCTGCTAAAATTGTGCTCCTTTGAAAACTACTCCCAAAACGGTGTTGTGTAAGTCCTGAACCAAACTAGCGTCCGGGTCTACAGGTACCTTCTCGCGGACAGACAGAAGTCCATCTAGAGAGACACGACGGAAAGTGGTTATTCCCTTCTCTACCAAAAGCTCAAAGACAATATCTGTATCTGAAATGGCACCCTAATCCGTATATAGTGCCCTACTTTTGTAGTGCACCATATAAACGAAATAGGATGCCATTATGGACACACTCCAATGCGTGTGGTAGTTTCCATGAGATTCCAATCACTTCCAATGCTGCTCAGTGGGACAGTCACCCCAAAATAAGCAGAAGTTACTGCAACAGTAGGAAGCCAGGAGACTAGACGTACAGGGGAGACAGGCTTCTGCAAAACCCCGTGAAAAGCTCTGTCAAAAACACAGAACCGGGATAGTCAAACAGCACAGGAGCTTCAGAATGGACTTCATCTTGTCCGACCGAGCACTTCTTTAGGGTAGCGTTATAAAAACACGTATTGGCTTTAAATCACGAGCACGGATAGATTACATGTACAGCTCAATGAAAATCACGGTGTTGGGGGGAAAAAAAGTACACAAAATTCATGATGCTTTGAAGAAAAATAAAATGTGTCCATTTCTTTTCAAAGTTCACCTCTAATAGTCGTATATACTGGATACACATGGTACAGTACACTGTCCAATGAGATGCTGACGTCCACGTTCCTTCTAGACAGCAATGCAAGTGCCTTGAACGTACAGGTCTAACGTTGAGACAGATCAGACCTGGTAGGTTCAGTCAGTCTAACATTGAGACAGATCAGACCTGGTAGGTTCAGTCAGTCAGTTTAACATTGAGACAGAACAGACCTGGTAGGTTCAGTCAGTCTAACATTGAGACAGAACAGACCTGGTAGGTTCAGTCAGTCTAACATTGAGACAGATCAGACCTGGTAGGTTCAGTCAGTCTAACATTGAGACAGATCAGACCTGGTAGGTTCAGTCAGTCAGTTTAACATTGAGACAGAACAGACCTGGTAGGTTCAGTCAGTCTAACATTGAGACAGAACAGACCTGGTAGGTTCAGTCAGTCTAACATTGAGACAGATCAGACCTGGTAGGTTCAGTCAGTCTAACATTGAGACAGATCAGACCTGGTAGGTTCAGTCAGTCTAACATTGAGACAGAACAGACCTGGTAGGTTCAGTCAGTCTAACGTTGAGACAGATCAGACCTGGTAGGTTCAGTCAGTCAGTCTAACATTGAGACAGAACAGACCTGGTAGGTTCAGTCAGTCTAATATTGAGACAGATCAGACCTGGTAGGTTCAGTCAGTCTAACATTGAGACAGAACAGACCTGGTAGGTTCAGTCAGTCTAACGTTGAGACAGATCAGACCTGGTAGGTTCAGTCAGTCTAACGTTGAGACAGATCAGACCTGGTAGGTTCAGTCAGTCTAATATTGAGACAGAACAGACCTGGTAGGTTCAGTCAGTCTAATATTGAGACAGAACAGACCTGGTAGGTTCAGTCAGTCAGTCTAACATTGAGACAGATCAGACCTGGTAGGTTCAGCCAGTCTAACATTGAGACAGATCAGACCTGATAGGTTCAGTCAGTCTAACATTGAGACAGATCAGACCTGGTAGGTTCAGTCAGTCTAACGTTGAGACAGATCAGACCTGGTAGGTTCAGTCAGTCAGTCTAAAATTGAGACAGATCATACCTGGTAGGTTCAGTCAGTCTAACATTGAGACGGATCAGACCTGGTAGGTTCAGTCAGTCTAACATTGAGACAGATCAGACCTGGTAGGTTCAGTCAGTCTAACGTTGAGACAGATCAGACCTGGTAGGTTCAGTCAGTCAGTCTAACATTGAGACGGATCAGACCTGGTACGTTCAGTCAGTCTAACGTTGAGACAGAACAGACCTGGTAGGTTCAGTCAGTCTAACGTTGAGACAGATCAGACCTGGTAGGTTCAGCCAGTCTAACATTGAGACAGATCAGACCTGATCGGTTCAGCAAGTCTAACATTGAGACAGATCAGACCTGGTAGGTTCAGCCAGTCTAACATTGAGACAGATCAGACCTGGTAGATTTAGTCAGTCTAACATTGAGACAGATCAGACCTGGTAGGTTCAGTCAGTCAGTCTAACATTGAGACAGATCAGACCTGGTAGGTTCAGTCAGTCAGTCTAATATTGAGACAGAACAGACCTGGTAGGTTCAGTCAGTCTAACGTTGAGACAGAACAGACCTGGTAGGTTCAGTCAGTCAGTCTAACATTGAGACAGATCAGACCTGGTAGGTTCAGTCAGTCTAACATTGAGACAGATCAGACCTGGTAGGTTCAGTCAGTCTAACATTGAGACAGATCAGACCTGGTAGGTTCAGTCAGTCAGTGGTAACAGTGTATGATGTTGACCAACCGTTGAATCAATCTGAACCAAAGCTGCAGAATGACACCACCCAATAATAAAAGTGAATAATCTCAACATTAAATTCTCTGTTTGCGTGATTCCCATATATCTGTTTTGTCCTTTCTTGACAAAACACCACAACCAGATCAGGGACTCAGGTTCTCTCTCTTTAACCAAAAGCAGTACATGACAAGATTTGGCTGTCGCTTGTGGGTTTTTTTTTTTTTGGGGGGGGGGGGGGGGGTTTATACAGAGGCAGAGTGATGTTTAAATAGCTTTGGGGTGCGTTCAGCAGGGCACAACGTTTTGGAGCATTATGTTGAAACAACACCCCTCTCGAGGGTATAAGAAGTCTGCTCTATTCACAACACTGCTATCTGAGGGTTATACTACAAAGCAGGGTCAACGAGAGCCAGCTAACTTACCTAAATATTCAGAAATAACTTTTTACATTTTTTTGGGGGGGGGGGGGAGATAACCTTGAAATGAGCATGGTCAAAATTGACCGAACAACCAAAAAAATAAACGCAAATCTAAGTTGAGCTTTCTTAATGAACCAGATCAATAACTAGTTATTTCTGGTTGTTGATCAAAGTTAGCTGGCTAACTCTGATTCTGCGTTTATAGCATAACCCTCTATAATGTCAGGCAACAGTACAGTGTACTGAACGTGGCCCTGCTGTAGTGATGGGAGGTTGGGATCACATGTCGAGCAGTAGAACACGGGGGTCTTCAACCACTGACTTGATCTTACGCAGGAAGGTGACGGCCTCTCTGCCGTCGACCAGCCGATGGTCGTAGGTCAGAGCCACGTACATCATGGGCCGGATCTCCACCTGATGGAGAGAAACAAGACGAGAACAACTAGTAGCTAGACTATGGAACCGACCGCGCCGCAGTCGCCATGGAAACGACCGCATCGCAGTCGCCATAGAAACGACCGCATCGCAGTCGCCCTAGAACCGACCGCACCGCAGTCGCCATAGAACCGACCGCACCGCAGTCGCCATAGAAACAACCGCGCCGCAGTCATTTAGTCATAATAAATCGTGATAAAATAACTGACTGAGGTTGAAACTTACATTATAGCAGCTAGATTTTTTAGAAAAGATAACTTTGTTGACATGACAACACGCATTCATACATTTGCGTCAAATAATGTCCAATTCAACTTCTGGATGGAGATACGATTTAATGCGTTGGCATACAGAAGCGAATGTACTGCGGGTGTCACCCACCTTGCCGCCGATGGCCACAGGCCTGTCGAAGATACCGTGCATGCCCAAGATGGCTGACTGGGGCGGGTTGATGATGGGCGTGCCGAACATGGAACCAAACACTCCTCCGTTACTGATGGTGAAGGTTCCTCCGTCCATGTCCTCCACAGCCAGCAAATTATTACGAGCCTGGACAAAAACACACACAGGAGTCAGTCCTGTCGTTATTCAATTTTTTTTTTTACATTCATCTCCCGTTTGAAGAGCTTCTTGGCGCCGTTTATCACAAGGTGGCGTCATCATAGCCTAGTGGGAAGGCAGGGTAGCCTAGTGGTTAGAGTGTAGAGGCGGCAGGGTAGCCTAGTGGTTAGAGTGTAGAGGCGGCAGGGTAGCCTAGTGGTTAGAGTGTAGAGGCGGCAGGGTAGCCTAGTGGTTAGAGTGTAGAGGCGGCAGGGTAGCCTAGTGGTTAGAGTGGAGGGGCGGCAGGGTAGCCTAGTGGTTAGAGTGGAGGGGCGGCAGGGTAGCCTAGTGGTTAGAGTGGAGGGGCGGCAGGGTAGCCTAGTGGTTAGAGTGGAGGGGCGGCAGGGTAGCCTAGTGGTTAGAGTGGAGGGGCGGCAGGGTAGCCTAGTGGTTAGAGTGGAGGGGCGGCAGGGTAGCCTAGTGGTTAGAGTGGAGGGGCGGCAGGGTAGCCTAGTGGTTAGAGTGGAGGGGCGGCAGGGTAGCCTAGTGGTTAGAGTGGAGGGGCGGCAGGGTAGCCTAGTGGTTAGAGTGGAGGGGCGGCAGGGTAGCCTAGTGGTTAGAGTGGAGGGGCGGCAGGGTAGCCTAGTGGTTAGAGTGGAGGGGCGGCAGGGTAGCCTAGTGGTTAGAGTGGAGGGGCGGCAGGGTAGCCTAGTGGTTAGAGTGGAGGGGCGGCAGGGTAGCCTAGTGGTTAGAGTGGAGGGGCGGCAGGGTAGCCTAGTGGTTAGAGTGGAGGGGCGGCAGGGTAGCCTAGTGGTTAGAGTGGAGGGGCGGCAGGGTAGCCTAGTGGTTAGAGTGTAGGGGCGGCAGGGTAGCCTAGTGGTTAGAGTGGAGGGGCGGCAGGGTAGCCTAGTGGTTAGAGTGGAGAGGGGGCAGGGTAACCTAGTGGTTAGAGTGGAGGGGCGGCAGGGTAGCCTAGTGGTTAGAGTGGAGGGGCGGCAAGGTAGCCTAGTGGTTAGAGTGGAGGGGCGGCAGGGTAGCCTAGTGATTAGAGCGTTGGACTAGTAACCGGAAGGTTGCAAGTTCAAATCCCGGAGCTGACAAGGTACATATCTGTCGTTCTGCCCCTGAACAAGCCTTGTACAGTACCTTCTCTCCCAGACAGTGACACATTCATCCCACTCAAACAAAGCCTTGTACAGTACCTTCTCTCCCAGACAGTGACACATTCATCCCACTCAAACAAAGCCTTGTTCAGTACCGTTGATGGTTTTCTCAATGTCAGCAAAGTTCATGGTCTCTACGTTGCGAATAACCGGTACAACCAGTCCCTGGTGAAGAGCAGCAGATGAGACCACACACAAACACACCATACCTTTCTGGTTACATTTTTATAGAATTTTCACCCAACACACAGAAGAAACCACCGACACACAGCAAAGAACACAAACACAACATCCTACTGTACAAGGATCTCTAGCCCCCGATCAATCCACTAATAAAATGACCACTATTTAATATATAGATTTGGTCCAACCTCCCACCAACAGCTCAGGACAACAAGGGGCAGTTAATAAGAGAACAGAATGTATAGGTCACATGTCCTCGGTGCCTTACCTTGGGAGTAGCCACAGCCACACTGATGTCAACATAATCCCTGTACACGATCTCTTTGGTTGTATCATCAATCACTGGGGACAGGAAACAGGAAGAGACTAAAATCATCCTCACATTTTTTTTTCAATGACATTTCTGTTTAATTTCATCCATTCTGGAGGTTCTGGTAAAGAAATTCAGTTTGAGACTCAATAATTATGACATTTCTGTACCATATATAACTTAATCAAAAACCTGTCTTGTTTTTTTTCATCCATTCTGGTAGTTGTTAGCTACTATCTTGTCTCATCGCTACAACTCCCGAAAGACGAAGGTTCAGTTTGAGCCGCACTGCTTCTACACAGCGCGCATCCAACCCGGAAGCCAGCCGCACCAATGTGTCAGAGGCTACACCGTTCCTGCGCCCGGCCCGCCACAGGAGTCGCTGGTGGGCAACAGAATACCATATATAACTTAATCAAAAACCTGTTGACTTTAACATGTAACTGTGGAAATAATGTCCCTGTGGGGTTCTGGTAACTAACATTCAAAACTCCCTGGTTTTCAAGAAATCCTGGATTTCCTGCTTATTCGATCCTGATTCCAGGAATCTTCCAACTGAGATTTCTGGAAAACCAGGAAGTTTGGGGAAAGTTCATGGCATTTGAGAGAGAGAGAGAGAAGTGGGCGTTGGAGATAAGACTCTCTACAAACAGAGATAGGGTTAGTCTGCGGGGGTAGAGGGGTAGTCTGTGGGGGTAGAGGGTTAGTCTGTGGGGGTAGAGGGGTAGTCTGTGGGGGTAGAGGGGTAGTCTGCGGGGGTAGAGGGGTAGACTGCGGGGGTAGAGGGTTAGTCTGCGGGGGTAGAGGGTTAGTCTGCGGGGGTAGAGGGGTAGTCTGCGGGGGTAGAGGGGTAGACTGCGGGGGTAGAGGGGTAGTCTGTGGGGGTAGAGGGTCTTACCTCCATTGACAGAAGGCTGGTCCATGAGAGCGTGTGCTGAAGCCTTAACGAAGGCCGACATGAAACCCAGCTTGATGTTGTGTCGTTTCAGGAAAGCATCTTTATGGAGCTTCCTCATCTCCTGGATGTTGCTGAGGAGGGATGGGAGAGAACAAGCAGTAAAGCAGGGGGTGAGGGATGGGAGAGAACA
The DNA here is from genome assembly GCF_045791955.1 of Oncorhynchus clarkii lewisi. Classification (NCBI taxonomy): domain Eukaryota; kingdom Metazoa; phylum Chordata; class Actinopteri; order Salmoniformes; family Salmonidae; genus Oncorhynchus; species Oncorhynchus clarkii. The sequence continues at coordinate 88,750,584 of NC_092150.1, forward strand.
AGCAGTAAAGCAGGGGGTGAGGGATCTGGGAGAGAACAAGCAGTAAAGCAGGGGGTGAGGGATGGGAGAAAACAAGCAGTAAAGCAGGGGGTGAGGGATGGGAGAGTACAAGCAGTAAAGCAGGGGGTGAGGGATGGGAGAGAACAAGCAGTAAAGCAGGGGGTGAGGGATAGTCTGCGGGAACAAGCAGTAAAGCAGGGGGTGAGGGATAGACTGCGAGAACAAGCAGTAAAGCAGGGGTGAGGGATGGGAGAGAACAAGCATTAAAGCAGGGGGTGAGGGATAGGCGAGAACAAGCAGTAAAGCAGGGGGTGAGGGATGGGAGAGAACAAGCAGGGTGAGGGATGGGAGAGAACAAGTGTCCCCAGTCCACCTGACTGTGCTGCTGCTCCAGTTTCAACTATTCTGCCTTATTATTATTCGACCATGCTGGTCATTTATGAACATTTGAACATCTTGACCATGTTTTGTTATAATCTCCACCCGGCACAGCCAGAAGAGGACTGGCCACCCCACATAGCCTGGTTCCTCTCAGGTTTCTTCAGGCTTTGGCCTTTCTAGGGAGTTTTTCCTAGCCACCGTGCTTCTACACCTGCATTGCTTGCTGTTTGGGGTTTTAGGCTGGGTTTCTGTACAGCACTTTGAGATATCAGCTGATGTACGAAGGGCTATATAAATAAATTTGATTTGATTTGTAAAGCAGGGGGTGAGGGATGGGAGAGAACAAGCAGTAAAGCAGGGGGGTGAGGGATGTGAGAGAACATTCAAAGCAGGGGGTGAAGGATGTGAGAGAACATTCAAAGCCGGGGGTGTGTGTCGCTTGAGGAAAACATCTTCATGGAGCTTCCTACTGGGTGGTCATTTTGGTGGACAACAACATTTCCAAGGGTAAACAACAGGCCATTTATGAAGTGTCTATATGTGCATGTTTGCACCTGCGGTTGCACTGGAGCCACTTGACCATAGAGGACAAATAAAGTTGGTCACCTCATGTCTATCTCGTTGAAGGTGGTGAGCATGGCACAAGTCTGCTGAGCCTCTTTTAGCCTCTGAGCGATCCTCAGCCTCATTCGATTCATCTTAACCTGGACGAATAATAAGACAATTGGTTGGGAGCATCTGTCTGGTATCTCAATAAAATCACAGCAAGACCACTTCTCTTGGTTTGAAACTAGCCTAAGGCTTTTTCCCTGTCATTTCATCTTGTTCTGTTAGTATGGGAGTGTTGGCCTGAAGCTGGCCTGGTGTGGAGAGGCCTTACCCTGCTCTCCGTCCTGGCCCCATGGGCTGCTGGTTCTGCTGGTGCTGGTGCGCTGGGCTTGACTGCAGAAACTAGAAAGAGCATAAGACAGAAAAAAAAAGCTTATAATGATAAAAGAAAATGGTGAGAACCCCGCTTAAATATATATGTATATATTTTATATAATTCCACTGAAGTTAAACATGAATCTAAATGCACTTTTATAACAGTTGAGCAGCTGACGTACCAGGTTTGGCTTGGGCTGCTTGTGTTGGCACGGGAGGCACCGCGGGCATGGCGACAGGGATGGCAGCCGGGGTTGGAGCAGCGGCTGCTGCAGGGGCCTCTGCTGCAGGGACAGAAGCGGCTGCTGCAGCTGACCAGAGTAGAAGAAGACATTGACATTGTGATTTTCAGATCAACTCCTGATAGGAACGGTACTACGTGTATGAAGATGAAAGGATCAGTTGGACGAGAGAGAGAAGAGGAAGAGCGTTACCTCCTTTTTTGAGTTTGAAGAGGGGATTCCCGGCCTCCACTCTCCCTCCGTCTGGCACGAGCAGCTCGGTGATCACACCGGCCGCCGGAGACGGCACCTGCAGCGAGGTCTGAGAGAAAAACGTAGCCTTCACATCAAAACAGTTACTGAAATTACAAACTCAGCATTCGACAGCTCGCCTTTTCTAAATATCCGATCAAAGCCATTTCTTTATTCCGTAAAATGTTTTGTTTGGCATAAAGGTCAAGGCTATATATATATATATTTTTTTTTTCGTATTCCATTCCAGTGTGTGACTCCTTAGTGTTTTACAGTACCTTGTCAGTCTCGATCTCACACACCACCTCATCCTCTTTCACTGAATCTCCAACAGCTGGAAAAGACCAAAGGAAGGTATTACTGTCCTGCACAAAACCTTCCTGGGAACAACATACTAAACGGAAGCCGGCTCCACAAAAAAAAAAAACTATCCAGGACACCGACCTTTCTCCCACCTGACGTCCCCTTCTGTGATCGACTCAGAGAACGGAGGGGTGTTGACGGTGACAACTTCATCCCCTGATCGGAAAAAAACAAAACAAAGATGTCAGAGATTTGATTTAATACAACGACTTGTTTAAATACACAGGACACAGACGAGACAGTGGTTTGAATACGTACTGTGTGCTGCAGACGTCTTGAAGTATCTGATGTGGAAGAAACCAACTGATGATGGAGATTCAAATCTACTACACACAGAAGAAAACATGTCATTATGTAGCAGGCTTTAAAGTAGCCCGTTGTAAAATCAAGTGGCTTAAAACTAGTGCAACACACACTAAATGACTGAACAGTATTCTGTAGCAGACATCTTCAGACTTTCGTTTGTTCAGCCTGAGGCAAAACATACGGACAAAAACCCAGGACGGTGGACACTTACGACTGACTGTTCCTGTAGACAACCCTGTTGCCAACGGATAGGCCTTCAAGGAGATAAAACGAAGACAGACCGAGAGACAGAGAAGGGAAGAAAGAGGGGGGAGAGAGAGAGAAAGAGGAAGGGATATGATTATTATCAACAGTGATAACCATGGCTGCCACTGTTGAGTCAGTCTTCTTGAGAACCCTGGGCCGTGCGAATACATAAACAGCTCCTTGATGATGGGGCATATTTAACCACTCACAGACCCTCCAGTGCTCTTTGATACTTCATGGGCATTACAGTCTTCTGAGCCATGAATCACCATCCATACAGGGCATGTTTATTCAGATTTATTACGAGGAACAAAGGCCTCTGATCTTACATTAGTCCTGGGTGGGCTGTGTTCATCAGGCACAAAACGGAAACAAAACAGACTGAAACGGGGAAAGGGCTTACATGGATTTGTCCAATGAGGAAAGCGTGTTTTTTGTTTGTTTTCCATTGCAAATCGTTTTGTTACGATGTGCCTTAATTAACAGGACCCTGTACTGCTCAACCCTACAGACAGAGGAGAAAGAGAGAGGCCCACTCACCTGAAGCAGTCCTTCCAGCCAGCACATTATTCCCCTGAAAATAAATGGGAACGGGAGGAAGATCAATATCCTTTCAATTGAATTCTTCGCCGGGCTGCTTCAGAATCAAAATTCGGCCTACATCATCATTCAATATGTTTGCTTGCATTAAGAGAGCTTTGAATATGTAGCAGTTGAGGCAAAGGTGTGCTTAGATTAAATCTCTCTCTGATTCAAACAAACAGCTTTGAAGTCAAAGGGGCAAAGTTGAAAAAACAGAGAACTGGGGTGCGTTCAGTTCAGTGTTTGTGTAACGGATGTGAAACGGCTAGCTTAGTTAGCGGTGGTACGCGCTAAATAGCGTTTCAATCGGTGACGTCACTTGCTCTGAGACCTTGAAGTAGTAGTTCCCCTTGCTCTGCAAGGGCCGCGGTTTTTGTGAAGCGATGGGTAACGATGCTTCGTGGGTGACTGTTGTTGATGTGTGCAGAGGGTCCCTGGTTCGCGCCCGAGTATGGGCGAGGGGACGGTCTAAGTTATACTGTTACATTTGCTACGTTGCTTAACGGTTTGTACCCAAAATAAAATGTTTCCCCCAAAACGGTGCACACCATTCTTCCAACAGTCTTTTAGGGACATTTTGCTTCCATTTGGTGGGTGAGGTGTGGGCTGATCTATATGGGTGTGGTGAGGTCTGGACTGATCTATATGGGTGTGGTGAGGTGTGGGCTGATCTATATGGGTGTGGTGAGGTGTGGACTGATCTATATGGGTGTGGTGAGGTGTGGACTACTCTATATGGGTGTGGTGAGGTGTGGACTGATCTATATGGGTGTGGTGAGGTGTGGGCTGATCTATATGGGTGTGGTGAGGTGTGGGCTGATCTATATGGGTGTGGTGAGGTGTGGATTGATCTATATGGGTGTGACTGAAATCAGATAACTCATGCAGCACACCTTACACAATAGACCTCTGGGGCACCATAATCACAGCTTTTTATCAACAGAATGTTCAGTACAGTACCGTTTCCATTGACATTAACGGTGCGCACAGTTCTGTCGTAACTGAAAACACCCCTGCTTTCATGGTCACTCTGCATCTCAGCATAACGAGACAAAACATCTGTCCATGACGTGTTCCTGAATCCAGACACGTTCTAACAGCACAGCTGGAGTTGAATGCCACAGAACTGACACAGTGAATGAGTCGCCTTGACGGCCTACCCCCCCACAGGCCAAAGCCTAACGACGCTGGGACAATTGTGCACCGCCCCTATGGGACTCCCAATCACATTTGGTTGTGATACAGCCTGGAAACTAAACCAGGGTCTGTAGTGACGCCTCGAGCACTGAGATGCAGTGAGTGAATTAGAGAGCTGAGCCACTTGGGAACTCCTTCTTTGAAACACGTTACCCCACCTTCCATCACCTTTGACACACATCCCCCCCCCCCCACACACACACATTACCCCCCCCCCCGACACACATTACCCCCCTTCCCTTTGATACGTTTTGCCCCTTTCTCCATTTTTGTATGCCATTTTTCAGTCAATGGTTTTCATCTGTTAAACCCCACTACCTAGACCAGGGTTCCCCAAACTCAGCCCCCCCCCCCCCCAGCATGTACAACCGGTAAAGTAATTCTAAATATCATTTTATTCAACATTCAGCCTTATAGAGACTATGTATTGCGTCTTATTGCTGTTTTAAAAAATTTACAGGGACTTCTTTCAGACCGATGTCATGACGTAACCATGGTAACAGTCTGACGTTTTGCTACAGCAGACTTGGTCGTGTAACTTGGTGTAGTGAAAGTGGGGATGCAGAGACAGCAGAGGACCGCTCAACTCCATTTGTCTTATTATCTTGGTGTAGTGAAAGTGGGGATGCAGAGACAGCAGAGGACCGCTCAACTCCATTTATCTTATTATCTTGGTGTAGTGAAAAGGGGGATGTAGAGACAGCAGAGACAGCTCAACTCCATGTATCTTATTATCTTGGTGTAGTGAAAGTGGGGATGCAGACACAGCAGAGGACCGCTCAACTCCATTATCTTAGTGTAGTGAAAGTGGGGATGCAGACACAGCAGAGACAGCTCAACTCCATTATCTTATGTCGAGGCGGACTTGTGTATTGATAACTGATCGTGTGATTTGCTAGCTACAACATTGAGACGACACCATCAGTCGATACTTGTACAAATATCACATTCTGAAAACGTTTACCAGTACCTATGTTTGTCCTTTACAACTGCTGCCCTTCCGCGGGGTGCTGAAATTCATACTTAATAAAAACAAAAATGAAAACGTAATAAACTTTTATCGAATACAACCACCGACGTCTTCCTCGATTTAATAGAACCGATCTTAGCGTTCCTCAGCTAATAACAGATGAGCTAAACACACACGACACCTTCATGCCTGACATGACACAGGCTATTTCTGGCGCAAGTTTCAAACAGAGGTCAGCTGTAAAATACACCACAAAAAAAACAAACTAATAGCTGGGGAATAACACTGCAGCATATGCATGAGAGGTGTGGCTCAAGTGTGTCTTGACAATCCTAAATGTGAAACAGCTAGTTTACTGTCCGAGTCATCTGCGGTATTAAATGTTGCATCCATGACAGCTCTCGCCTGTTATTAATGTGGAACCCAACATGGTTTTTAGAGCAGTAGAGGACATTAACTAACTAGTTAGCTAGTAATCTTATGGTAGCTAGGCTAGATACCTCGCTAGCTAGCAGGTTCGATAGCAAGCTACTTAGCTAGCTATTCAGGTACCGCCAAACAAGTAAATCCCAGTAAAAAAACAAGAATAGCATAATGGTAGCTAGCTAATAAGCTCAGGTAGCTAACTAAGTTAATTTAACCGATTTAGCTACCTGTGACAGTCCGATTGGTCTTTAAATAATTTAGCTAGCTAAGTTAGTTGTTATTGGTGATATTCCTACTAATTACGCATATCTAACATATTTATATTTCATAATGAATTGAGAGAGGGGGGGAAACAAGCCATTTCCTTAGTTAGACATAGTTAGTAGGACGGGTGTCATTATGTCCTTGGGTTCAGGGTGAGGCCTATTCCCTGCTAAGCTATGGCGTTCAAAAAAAAAGTTTTTGCCTAACTCCAAAGGTTACGGTACACGGGAAATGTAATCAGTATTTCTCTCCTACCTGACTTAACGCAGACAGAGACCGCCCGAGTGTCCGGGAAAGACATCGGGAATGCGATAACATAGCTTCAACCGTGGTGGTAAACCGACCAAAAAGGGAAGAGTGGTAACGAAGGTCTGACAGTAGAAGCTGTCGTCAAGGCTCTGCGCCGACGGAAAGCGACGAGGGACAAAACTAATGTCGTTTTAATGATAGGGGAGGTAGCTCATTCCTACCAGGCCTGACTACATACACTCCTTACAGTCTGAACTTCAGGCTGCGTTTTGCTGTATAAAATATTATAAATTATTGAAGAAATCGTATTTTGTGATCAATGTATAGAAATAAAAAGGCAAAATAATAAAAACATGCGTCATTCAAAAACATGCGGTGTGTGATATTGTGCAAAACAATTTTAGGAAATGTGTTGTCTGTCATTTCGTTCCCACAGAGGGCTGATGGTATGAGCTAATCGATAATGAGGTTGCTTTTATTATTAAGGTGCCACGCCCCCTCCTTGTGTGGATTTATGGGGTTCTATGAAATACAGTATTGCCCTGTTATAATAACCCTCCTCTCCTGTGGCAAGCATCAATTCTTCTCTCTTTTCTGGACAGCCATCTTCACTCTGAGCAACAGGTAGGCAGATATCCTTTTTCTTGTTTGTGTCTGTGGGATCTTAGGAAATAAGACAGGTGAAATTTAGACAATAAGCTATAACAATATTCTCAACAACGATAATGATTTTTTTGAAAGTAATAGCTCAAATATATGTTTTTTTTATTAAAAGAAATAGTGTGATTGGATTTCATCAAATGAATAGCAGGTTGTCGTCATTTGGTTCTTAAAACGTGTCTGTTGCTAACAACGGTACATTAGAGCATTTCGTCACTTATAAAAGTAGTGCTCGTTCCAGTCTTATCAGTCAACAGATTTTATCTAAAAAAAAAAAAATAAAGACATTTAAATTGTGCTTCTTTACATGATATATATTCCCTTTCTAGCATTGACATTATATCCACATAGTTTTGAGTTAAAATGTGAGTAATATTCTACGAGTTGCACACTATGAATACAGCTATTGCTGTCTGGTAGATTTGACTTCACAAAACGTATAACTTTCAAACTGCTGTTAACGGACAAAATACAGTATTTAATAGGTATTACCAATTGCAAAATGATTGATTTATTAATAAATACTATAGCAGATCTGCTAAATATAGTTTTACCATTAAAATTATATGTTGTTTTCTGGGGGAAATAACTTTTCATTTTGCCATATTGTTGGTTTTCCATGAACAATTTTGTTTTCCTTTAAGATTTCTGTAGAACTGTGTCTAATTTCTAAAACCGTTTGTTAAGATAAAGTACATTTGTCTTTATTTTGCATGAAGCATGAACCCAAGCCTTCTGGACCACAGCATGCATCATTTCCCCAGCAGCACCTACCCAGAGGACAGAGCAGAGCATCCTCCCTCCTTTCTACACGACAACACATACAACTCGTCCACCCCTCCATCCTCCTCTCGCTCAAGCGGAGGATCCCTTATCTCTATGCTCCTACGGAAAACCGTTGAGAGTGAACAGACCCTCCAGGAGAGCTCTGCTGCATATTACAACCCCGAGGCGCATATTTCCTTCTCTGCCTTGACGAGCCCTAGACTGGTGGATCATCACAGCAGCACTTCTTCCAAGAGCAGCAGCACCACCATGGAGCCTCTGTCTCCAGCCAGCCAGGCATCCACCGGGGCCAGCCCCAATGGAGCCGGGTGGAACCAGGACTGGACCCTGGAGCTGGGGGATAGACGTCAGGCGAAGCGTGCCAGAGTGGAGAACATCATCAGAGGCATAGCAGTCTCTCCTCCCAGTCCCAGTGTTCATTGTACACATGGAGAAACCACTCCTTCCAGTGACCTTCAGAGTGAGACAATGGAAAACAAACAGGAGGGCAAAAGGAAACAGAGAGTGCCGCAGCACCAGGATCTCCTGAGGACGGGGGGCGCTAGCGGAAAGAGTACGGACGAAGGCCATAACCTGAAGAAGCAGCTTCAGACCATGCAGAGGCTCCTGGGTCAACTCCAGGCCAGGTTCATCCAGATCTACGAGTATCAGACTAATGAGTCTCAGGAGGACGTCAGGGATGGGACGTTTTCAACAGGTGTGATGGAGGACGACCACCAAAGTACTTGGAACAAAGGATACCCGGAGACAGAGGTGTTTATGGACCCTTACAGTGAGTTTAACAATGGAGGGCCTTTAGATAGACGTCATCTGGGGTGGAAGAATCACAAGCTAACTGACTACATCCACTCAAACCCAGACAAAGAAGACAAACTCCTAGCAGATATTCTCAAGTATGAGCTCTCCAGAGCCGTAAACTCAAGCGTTGACTCGATTTTCAAAAACATATCACATACATTATTCAAGCCACCACAGCTACACATCAAGGATGGGGGAATGGCGGAAACAGACGATGAGCCCGTGTTCCTCAGCTCTCATGAGCCAGCGTCATCATCCACCCACGTAGACAGCATGTCACGACTCCCCCCATGTTCCAAGAGTGGTATGGCCCAACAACTACCAGAGATTCAAACCGAGGCTCTATCTCTGGTTGTTCAAAAGCCTGCTTCAATGACTCGCCCATGTTCTCTAAACCTGACAGTGAAAAGGCCTCTCCATTTCCATCAGCCCTCAGTCCTATACAACCACCCCACTGATCTACAGGAAGACCACCAAGTACTGGATAACCTGAAACACAACGGTTTCCATCACGATACCTTCGGAGGGCTCCCGTGTAGACCTACTACCACAGGTCTACCTACCCCAGAGATGGTTGACTTATTGTGGGATCCGGTCAAAGTGAAGTCCAAGGTGACCTCCAGGCCACCCAGGAGTCCACAGGTTCACCACCCCATAGCCACAGGACATAATGTGCTTCTGGACAGTCTCGGTCTCCCTCACGTTAAGATGGAGTATGGTAGCTTTCAGAGTATGGTGAAGAGGACCTCATTAGTGCTGAATGTATCCTTTGAAAATAGTATTTTATTTTATTTACATTTTGGTGTTTTACCACATTATTCAGACAGTAAGGAAATGAGATGGGGAGACACAGGCAAGTAGGAGAAACAGAACCCTGGTCTCCGTCAGTGGTGGAAAAAAGTACCCAATTGTCATATTTGAGTAAAAAGTATAGATACCTTTTAATAGAAAGTTACTCAAGTAAAAGTAAAAGTCACCCAGTAAAATCCTACTTGAGTAAAAGTCTAAAAGTATTTGGTTCTAAAAGTATAAATAATTTCAAATGATGTGTATTAAGCAAAGTTTTTAAAATGTACGGATAGCAATGGGCACTACAACATCATTTACAAAAGATGCATTTGTGTTTAGCAAGTCCGCCAGATGAGAGGCTAGAAGGGATGACCAGGGATGTTCTCTGTTTTAGTGAGTCCACTAGATCAGAGGCAGTAGGGATGACCAGGGATGTTCTCTGTTTTAGTGAGTCCACCAGATCAGAAGCAGTAGGGATGACCAGGGATGTTCTCTGTTTAGTGAGTCCTCCAGATCAGAAGCAGTAGGGATGACCAGGGATGTTCTCTGTTTAGTGAGTCCTCCAGATCAGAAGCAGTAGGGATGACCAGGGATGTTCTCTGTTTAGTGAGTCCACCAGATCAGAGGCAGTAGAGGTGACCAGGGATGTTCTCTGTTTTGAGTCCTCCAGAGTAGGGATGACCACTCAGATCCTCCAGATCAGAAGCAGTAGGGATGACCAGGGATGTTCTCTGTTTAGTGAGTCCACCAGATCAGAGGCAGTAGAGGTGACCAGGGATGTTCTCTGTTTTAGTGAGTCCTCCAGATCAGAGGCAGTAGGGATGACCAGGGATGTTCTCTGTTTAGTGAGTCCACCAGATCAGAGGCAGTAGGGATGACCAGGGATGTTCTCTGTTTTAGTGAGTCCGCCAGATCAGAAGCAGTAGGGATGACCAGGGATGTTCTCTGTTTTAGTGAGTCCACCAGATCAGAAGCAGAAGGGATGACCAGGGATGTTCTCTGTTTTAGTGAGTCCACCAGATCAGAGGCAATAGGGATGACCAGGGATGTTCTCTGTTTAGTGAATCCTCCAGATCAGAGGCAGTAGGGATGACCAGGGATGTTCTCTGTTTAGTGAGTCCACCAGATCAGAGACAGTAGGGATGACCAGGGATGTTCTCTGTTTTAGTGAGTCCACCAGATCAGAGGCAGTAGGGATGACCAGGGATGTTCTCTGTTTAGTGAGTCCTCCAGATCAGAGGCAGTAGGGATGACCAGGGATGTTCTCTGTTTTAGTGAGTCCTCCAGATCAGAGGCAGTAGGGATGACCAGGGATGTTCTCTGTTTAGTGAGTCCTCCAGATCAGAGGCAGTAGGGATGACCAGGGATGTTCTCTGTTTAGTGAGTCCTCCAGATCAGAGGCAGTAGGGATGACCAGGGATGTTCTCTGTTTAGTGAGTCCTCCAGATCAGAGGCAGTAGGGATGACCAGGGATGTTCTCTGTTTAGTGAGTCCTCCAGATCAGAGGCAGTAGGGATGACCAGGGATGTTCTCTGTTTTAGTGAGTCCACCAGATCAGAGGCAGTAGGGATGACCAGGGATGTTCTCTGTTTTAGTGAGTCCACCAGATCAGAGGCAGCAGGGATGACCAGGGATGTTCTCTGTTTAGTGAGTCCACCAGATCAGAGGCAGTAGGGATGACCAGGGATGTTCTCTTGATAAGTGGGTGAATTAGACCATTTTCCTGTCCTGTCAAGCATTCAAAATGTAACAAATACTTTTGGGTGCCAGGGAAAATGTAGACAGTAAAAAATTATATCATTTTCTTTAGGAATGTAGTGAAGTAAAAGTCGCCCCAAAATATAAATTGTAAAGTCAAGTACAAATACTTAAGTAGTACTTTAAAGTATTTTCTACACCACTGGTGGTGTAAAAAGTATTTGTGACGAGCCAGGAAGTGTTACCACGACACCACGGCTCTGCACCAATATTTTACTATAGAATACTACTATACACTTTTCATTGATTTAGTAAATCTGTAATATGTTGTGGTCAACCATGACTATCTGTATTTTTAATTTTCCACCAAATGATAGATTCTTTGGTTGGCTTTCTTTAGTGAGGCAATTGGCTTCAGGTAGGATGAGTCATATCCACAATACTGTGCCTAAGAAAGATTGCCTTTCTTTGAGGTTTTCGCTAAGTGTCTCATAATAACCTTTCTCTGCACTACATGGATAGTCTATAAACAGAAGAAAAAAAAAATCAATTTAGTTTTCTCTATCCGGGAGAACGATATCTATGAGGCTTGGGAGAGCATTAGTAGCTGTGGTAGGATGCACTTCAAGGAGAGTTTACCCTTTGATCTTGTGATCTCTACTCCAAAAGGAAATTGCTTCTAGTATCTGAGTGCCGTCTAATGATTGCAGGACAGAGAAAAACATTGATGTAAAAAATAATATCTGTCTTTGAAAATAATTGTCGGGATTCAGGAACAGAAGCTTGTTTTCAACAGGAATACATATTGAAGTAGGGAAGTGTAGAAACAAGGTGAAACCTATTGACGTGAAAAGAAAAGTAGACAGTATTCCTAAAGAAAATCATATGTATTTTCTCCCGTTCATGTTATTCTGATGTATGGAATGACTTGAGTAGTGTATCTGTTTATCTCTATAACCTGACCTGTAGGAGGGTCTGACCATACACCATCTGTATCTGTTTAGCTTCATAACCTGACCTGTAGGAGGGTCTGACCACACACCATCTGTATCTGTTTATCTCTATAACCTGACCTGTAGGAGGGTCTGACCACACACCATCTGTATCTGTTTATCTCTATAACCTGACCTGTAGGAGGGTCTGACCACACACCATCTGTATCTGTTTATCTCTATAACCTGACCTGTAGGAGGGTCTGACCATACACCATCTGTATCTGTTTATCTCTATAACCTGACCTGTAGGAGGGTCTGACCACACACTATCTGTATCTGTTTATCTCTATAACCTGACCTGTAGGAGGGTCTGACCACGGTCTGACCACACACCATCTGTATCTGTTTATCTCTATAACCTGACCTGTAGGAGGGTCTGACCACACACTATCTGTATCTGTTTATCTCTATAACCTGACCTGTAGGAGGGTCTGACCACACACCATCTGTATCTGTTTATCTCCATAACCTGACCTGTAGGAGGGTCTGACTACACACCATCTGTATCTGTTTATCTCTATAACCTGACCTGTAGGAGGGTCTGACCACACACCATCTGTATCTGTTTATCTCTATAACCTGACCTGTAGGAGTGTCTGACCACACACACCATCTGTATCTGTTTATCTCTATAACCTGACCTGTAGGAGGGTCTGACCACACACCATCTGTATCTGTTTATCTCTATAACCTGACCTGTAGGAGGGTCTGACCACACACCATCTGTATCTGTTTATCTCTATAACCTGACCTGTAGGAGGGTCTGACTACACACACCATCTGTATCTGTTTATCACACCTGTAGGAGGGTCTGACTACACACACCATCTGTATCTGTTTATCTCTATAACCTGACCTGTAGGAGGGTCTGACCACACACCATCTGTATCTCTATAACCTGACCTGTAGGAGGGTCTGACCACACACCATCTGTATCTGTTTATCTCTATAACCTGACCTGTAGGAGGGTCTGACCACACACCATCTGTATCTGTTTATCTCTATAACCTGACCTGTAGGAGGGTCTGACCACACACCATCTGTATCTGTTTATCTCTATAACCTGACCTGTAGGAGGGTCTGACCACACACCATCTGTATCTGACCACACACCATCTGTATCTGTTTATCTCTATAACCTGACCTGTAGGAGGGTCTGACCACACACCATCTGTATCTGTTTATCTCTATAACCTGACCTGTAGGAGGGTCTGACCACACACCATCTGTATCTGTTTATCTCTATAACCTGACCTGTAGGAGGGTCTGACCACACACCATCTGTATCTGTTTATCTCTATAACCTGACCTGTAGGAGGGTCTGACCACACACCATCTGTATCTGTTTATCTCTATAACCTGACCTGTAGGAGGGTCTGACCACACACCATCTGTATCTGTTTATCTCTATAACCTGACCTGTAGGAGGGTCTGACCACACACTATCTGTATCTGTTTATCTCTATAACCTGACCTGTAGGAGGGTCTGACCACACACCATCTGTATCTGTTTATCTCCATAACCTGACCTGTAGGAGGGTCTGACTACACACCATCTGTATCTGTTTATCTCTATAACCTGACCTGTAGGAGGGTCTGACCACACACCATCTGTATCTGTTTATCTCTATAACCTGACCTGTAGGAGGGTCTGACCACACACACCATCTGTATCTGTTTATCTCTATAACCTGACCTGTAGGAGGGTCTGACCACACACCATCTGTATCTGTTTATCTCTATAACCTGACCTGTAGGAGGGTCTGACCACACACCATCTGTATCTGTTTATCTCTATAACCTGACCTGTAGGAGGGTCTGACCACACACCATCTGTATCTGTTTATCTCTATAACCTGACCTGTAGGAGGGTCTGACCACACACCATCTGTATCTGTTTATCTCTATAACCTGACCTGTAGGAGGGTCTGACCACACACCATCTGTATCTGTTTATCTCTATAACCTGACCTGTAGGAGGGTCTGACCACACACCATCTGTATCTGTTTATCTCTATAACCTGACCTGTAGGAGGGTCTGACCACACACCATCTGTATCTGTTTATCTCTATAACCTGACCTGTAGGAGGGACCACACACACCATCTGTATCTGTTTATCTCTATAACCTGACCTGTAGGAGGGTCTGACCACACACCATCTGTATCTGTTTATCTCTATAACCTGACCTGTAGGAGGGTCTGACCACACACCATCTGTATCTGTTTATCTCTATAACCTGACCTGTAGGAGGGTCTGACCACACACCATCTGTATCTGTTTATCTCTATAACACACACCATCTGTATCTGTTCTATCTCTATAACCTGACCTGTAGGAGGGTCTGACCACACACCATCTGTATCTGTTTACACCTGACCTGTAGGAGGGTCTGACCACACACCATCTGTATCTGTTTATCTCTATAACCTGACCTGTATCTGTTTATCTCTATAACCTGGTACTGTTTATCTCTATAACCTGACCTGTAGGAGGGTCTGACCACACACCATCTGTATCTGTTTATCTCTATAACCTGACCTGTAGGAGGGTCTGACCACACACCATCTGTATCTGTTTATCTCCATATGACCTGTACCTGACCTGTAGGAGGGTCTGACCACACACCATCTGTATCTGTTTATCTCTATAACCTGACCTGTAGGAGGGTCTGACCACACACCATCTGTATCTGTTTATCTAGGAGGGTCTGACCACACACCATCTGTATCTGTTTATCTCTATAACCTGACCTGTAGGAGGGTCTGACCACACACCATCTGTATCTGTTTATCTCTATAACCTGACCTGTAGGAGGGTCTGACCACACACCATCTGTATCTGTTTATCTCTATAACCTGACCTGACTACACACACCATCTGTATCTGTTTATCTCTATAACCTGACCTGTAGGAGGGTCTGACTACACACACCATCTGTATCTCTATAACCTGTTTATCTCTATAACCTGACCTGTAGGAGGGTCTGACCACACACCATCTGTATCTGTTTATCTCTATAACCTGACCTGACCACACACCATCTGTAGTTTATCTCTATAACCTGACCTGTAGGTCTGACCACACACCATCTGTATCTGTTTATCTCCATATGACCTGTACCTGACTGTTTATCTCTATAACCTGACCTGTAGGAGGGTCTGACCACACACCATCTGTATCTGTTTATCTCTATAACCTGACCTGTAGGAGGGTCTGACCACACACCATCTGTATCTGTTTATCTCTATAACCTGACCTGTAGGAGGGTCTGACCACACACCATCTGTATCTGTTTATCTCTATAACCTGACCTGTACACTGACCACACACCATCTGTATCTGTTTATCTCTATAACCTGACAAGTAGGAGGGTCTGACTACACACACCATCTGTATCTGACTACACACCATCTGTATCTGTTTATGTAGTGACTGACCTGACACACACCATCTGTATCTGTTTATCTCTATAACCTGACCTGTAGGAGGGTCTGACCACACACCATCTGTATCTGTTTATCTCTATAACCTGACCTGTAGGAGGGTCTGACCACACACCATCTGTATCTGTTTATCTCTATAACCTGACCTGTAGGAGGGTCTGACTACACACACCATCTGTATCTGTTTATCTCTATAACCTGACCTGTAGGAGGGTCTGACCACACACCATCTGTATCTGTTTATCTCTATAACCTGACCTGTAGGAGGGTCTGACCACACACCATCTGTATCTGTTTATCTCTATAACCTGACCTGTAGGAGGGTCTGACCACACACCATCTGTATCTGTTTATCTCTATAACCTGACCTGTAGGAGGGTCTGACCACACACCATCTGTATCTGTTTATCTCTATAACCTGACCTGTAGGAGGGTCTGACCACACACCATCTGTATCTGTTTATCTCTATAACCTGACCTGTAGGAGGGTCTGACCACACACACCATCTGACCTGTATCTGACCACACACCATCTGTATCTGTTTATCTATAACCTGACCTGTAGGAGGGTCTGACCACACACACCATCTGTATCTGTTTATCTCTATAACCTGACCTGTAGGAGGGTCTGACCACACACCATCTGTACTGTTTATCTCTATAACCTGACCTGTAGGAGGGTCTGACCACACACCATCTGTATCTGTTTATCTCTATCTGACCTAGGAGGGTCTGACCACACACCATCTGTATCTGTTTATCTCTATAACCTGACCTGTAGGAGGGTCTGACTACACACCATCTGTATCTGTTTATCTCTATAACCTGACCTGTAGGAGGGTCTGACCACACACCATCTCTGTATCTGTTTATCTCTATAACCTGACCTGTAGGAGGGTCTGACCACACACCATCTGTATCTGTTTATCTCTATAACCTGACCTGTAGGAGGGTCTGACCACACACCATCTGTATCTGTTTATCTCTATAACCTGACCTGTAGGAGGGTCTGACCACACACCATCTGTATCTGTTTATCTCTATAACCTGACCTGTAGGAGGGTCTGACCACACACCATCTGTATCTGTTTATCTCTATAACCTGACCTGTAGGAGGGTCTGACCACACACCATCTGTATCTGTTTATCTCTATAACCTGACCTGTAGGAGGGTCTGACCACACACCATCTGTATCTGTTTATCTCTATAACCTGACCTGTAGGAGGGTCTGACCACACACCATCTGTATCTGTTTATCTCTATAACCTGACCTGTAGGAGGGTCTGACCACACACCATCTGTATCTGTTTATCTCTATAACCTGACCTGTAGGAGGGTCTGACCACACACACATCTGTATCTGTTTATCTCTATAACCTGACCTGTAGGAGGGTCTGACCACACACCATCTGTATCTGTTTATCTCTATAACCTGACCTGTAGGAGGGTCTGACTACACACACCATCTGTATCTGTTTATCTCTATAACCTGACCTGTAGGAGGGTCTGACCACACACCATCTGTATCTGTTTATCTCTATAACCTGACCTGTAGGAGGGTCTGACCACACACCATCATCTGTATCTGTTTTTCTCTATAACCTGACCTGTAGGAGGGTCTGACTACACACACCATCTGTATCTGTTTATCTCTATAACCTGACCTGTAGGAGGGTCTGACCACACACCATCTGTATCTGTTTATCTCTATAACCTGACCTGTAGGAGGGTCTGACCACACACCATCTGTATCTGTTTATCTCTATAACCTGACCTGTAGGAGGGTCTGACTACACACCATCTGTATCTGTTTATCTCTATAACCTGACCTGTAGGAGGGTCTGACTACACACACCATCTGTATCTGTTTATCTCTATAACCTGACCTGTAGGAGGGTCTGACCACACACCATCTGTATCTGTTTATCTCTATAACCTGACCTGTAGGAGGGTCTGACCACACACCATCTGTATCTGTTTATCTCTATAACCTGACCTGTAGGAGGGTCTGACCACACACCATCTGTATCTGTTTAGCTCTATAACCTGACCTGTAGGAGGGTCTGACCACACACCATCTGTATCTGTTTATCTCTATAACCTGACCTGTAGGAGGGTCTGACTACACACACCATCTGTATCTGTTTATCTCTATAACCTGACCTGTCTGAGGGTCTGACTACACACACACCATCTGTATCTGTTTATCTCTATAACCTGACCTGTAGGAGGGTCTGACCACACACACCATCTGTATCTGTTTATCTCTATAACCTGACCTGTAGGAGGGTCTGACCACACACCATCTGTATCTGTTTATCTCTATAACCTGACCTGTAGGAGGGTCTGACTACACACACCACTGTATCTGTTTATCTCCATAACCTGTAGGAGGGTCTGACCACACACCATCTGTATCTGTTTATCTCTATAACCTGACCTGTAGGAGGGTCTGACCACACACCATCTGTATCTGTTTAGCTCTACCTGACACTGACACACACCATCTGTATCTGTTTATCTCTATAACCTGACCTGTAGGAGGGTCTGACCACACACCACCTGTATCTGTTTAGCTCTATAACCTGACCTGTAGGAGGGTCTGACCACACACCATCTGTATCTGTTTAGCTCTATAACCTGACCTGTAGGAGGGTCTGACCTGTTTACTCTATAACCTGACCTGTAGGAGGGTCTGACTCTGTATCTGTTTATCTCTATAACCTGAAGGAGGGTCTGACCACACACCATCTGTATCTGTTTATCTCTATAACCTGACCTGTAGGAGGGTCTGACCTGTAGGAGGGTCTGACCACACACCATCTGTATCTGTTTATCTCTATAACCTGACCTGTAGGAGGGTCTGACCATACACTATCTGTATCTGTTTATCTCTATAACCTGACCTGTAGGAGGGTCTGATCACACACCATCTGTATCTGTTTATCTCTATAACCTGACCTGTAGGAGGGTCTGACCACACACCATCTGTATCTGTTTAGCTCTATAACCTGACCTGTAGGAGGGGCTGACTACACACACCATCTGTATCTGTTTATCTCTATAACCTGACCTGTAGGAGGGTCTGACCACACACCATCTGTATCTGTTTATCTCTATAACCTGACCTGTAGGAGGGTCTGACCACACACCATCTGTATCTGTTTATCTCTATAACCTGACCTGTAGGAGGGTCTGACCATACACTATCTGCATCTGTTTATCTCTATAACCTGACCTGTAGGAGGGTCTGACCACACACCATCTGTATCTGTTTATCTCTATAACCTGACCTGTAGGAGGGTCTGACCACACACCATCTGTATCTGTTTAGCTCCATAACCTGACCTGTAGGAGGGTCTGACTACACACACCATCTGTATCTGTTTATCTCTATAACCTGACCTGTAGGAGGGTCTGACCACACACCATCTGTATCTGTTTATCTCTATAACCTGACCTGTAGGAGGGTCTGACCACACACCATCTGTATCTGTTTATCTCTATAACCTGACCTGTAGGAGGGTCTGACCACACACCATCTGTATCTGTTTATCTCTATAACCTGACCTGTAGGAGGGTCTGACTACACACACCATCTGTATCTGTTTATCTCTATAACCTGACCTGTAGGAGGGTCTGACTACACACACCATCTGTATCTGTTTATCTCTATAACCTGACCTGTAGGAGGGTCTGACCACACACCATCTGTATCTGTTTAGCTCCATAACCTGACCTGTAGGAGGGTCTGACCACACACCATCTGTATCTGTTTAGCTCCATAACCTGACCTGTAGGAGGGTCTGACTACACACACCATCTGTATCTGTTTACCTCTATAACCTGACCTGTAGGAGGGTCTGACCACACACCATCTGTATCTGTTTATCTCTATAACCTGACCTGTAGGAGGGTCTGACCACACACCATCTGTATCTGTTTAGCTCCATAACCTGACCTGTAGGAGGGTCTGACCACACACACCATCTGTATCTGTTTATCTCTATAACCTGACCTGTAGGAGGGTCTGACCACACACCATCTGTATCTGTTTAGCTCCATAACCTGACCTGTAGGAGGGTCTGACTACACACACCATCTGTATTTGTTTATCTCTATAACCTGACCTGTAGGAGTGTCTGACCACACACCATCTGTATCCGTTTAGCTCCATAACCTGACCTGTAGGAGGGTCTGACCACACACACCATCTGTATCTGTTTAGCTCTATAACCTGAACTGTAGGAGGGTCTGACCACACACCATCTGTATCTGTTTAGCTCTATAACCTGACCTGTAGGAGGGTCTGACCACACACACACCATCTGTATCTGTTTAGCTCCATAACCTGACCTGTAGGAGGGTCTGACCACACACCACCTGAAGAAAGCCAAGTTGATGTTCTTCTATACTCGCTACCCTAGCTCTAACGTGCTCACAGCCTTTTTCTCCGATATCCAGGTAATGAAATACACTACATGGCCAAAAGTATGTGGACACCTGCTCGTCCAACATCTCATTCCAAAATCATGGGCATTAATATGGAGTTGCCCCCCCCCCCCCCTTGCTGCTATAACAGCCTCCACTCTTCTGAAAAGGCTTTCCACTAGGATGTTGGAACATAGGTCTGGCTTGCAGTCGGCGTTCCAATTCATCCCAAAGGTGTTCAATGGGGTTGAGGTCACGGCTCTGTGCAGGCCAGTCAAGTTCTTTCACATCGATCTCATGGCATAGTCATGCTGAAACGGGAATGGGCCTTCCCCAAACTGTTGCCACAAAGTTGGAAGCACAGATTTGTCTACAATGTCATTGTATGCCTTTACGTTAAGATTTCCCTTCACTGGAACTAATGGGCCTACCTCGAACCATGAAAAACAGCCCCAGACCATTATTCCTCCTCCACCAAACTTTACAGTTGGCACTATGCATTCGGGCAGGTAGCATTCTCCTGGCATCCGCCAAACCCAGATTCGTCCGTCGGACTGCCAGATGGTGAAGTGTCTGGTGATCTTAGGCTTGCGTGCGGCTGCTCGGCCATGGAAACCCGATTCATGAAGCTCCCGATGTTGCTTCCAGAGGCGGTTTGGAACTCGGTAGTGAGTGTTGCAACCGAGGACATGCGCAACATGCTTCAGCACGCGGTGATCCTGTTCTGTGAGCTTGTGTGGTCTACCACTTCGCGGCTGATCCGTTGTTGCTCCTAGACGTTTCCACTTCACAATAACAGCACTTACTGTTGACCGGGGCAGCTCTAGCAGGGCAGACATTTGAACAACTGACATTTTTTATTTTTTTTAGAAAGGTGGCATCCTATGACGGTGCCACGTTGAAAGTCCCTGAGCTCTTCAGTAAGGCCATTCTACTGCCAATGTTTGTCTATGGAGATTGCATGGCTATGTGCTCGATTTTTATACACCGGTCAGCTTCGGGTGTGGCTGAAATAACCGAATCCACTAATTTGAAGGGGTGTCCACATGTTTTTGTATATATAGTGTATACATATTTAAATGTGTTATAAATGGTGTGTTATATATCGAGAGATATACAGATTTGAATGAATGACCTTTACCAGTGTTACAAGTCCTGGTAGAGCGAATACCTGAAATGTTGAGATAGAATCCCCTAATTGAAAACAATCACTGCACACATAACTGTGGGCAATTTGCTTTATTCAAAATAGTTCATACATGATTTATTGACATATTTACAAAGAATGCAGAAACAGTTGGATGAACAAAATTCTCACACATACTAAAAACAACTAAACCTACATCAAAGTGAAATAACCCAGACATAACTATCACTCATTTTAAAATAACGTATAATGTACTTACCCAAATTGTTGTTTCTTTGTGTTCCCATACAGCTCACTCGGTGTATCACGTCCCAGCTGATTAAATGGTTTAGTAACTTCAGAGAGTTCTACTATATTCAGATGGAGAAGTTTGCCCGCCAGGCCCGAGTGAAGGGGGTTAACAGTGTGAGGGACGTAGCAGTGAGCAGAGACTCGGAGCTCTTCAGAGCCCTCAACATGCACTACAACAAGGCCAATGACTTTCAGGTACTGTAAATCTCCGCATTCGTTTTAAAAAAAAACAATCGTACGACCATCCTGATCTCACGAGCCTACATTCTGTTTTGCTAATTGCGGATTGAATTCATTGTGCTGCTCATGACTTCATCTCTCTCGTGTATTTTCATTGTGTTCAGCTGGATTCCTGTACAGACAGTCAATCTGATCCAAAGATAAGATGGTATGCACAATACATTGTTTATATGTGGTCAGCATGTACAACAGGTATGTTCATGGAAGTCTAAGCACAGATTATTATTATTTTTTTTTAAAAGCTTTAAATCTGTACATGTCTACAAAGATCAATTCAAGTATGGTGAGTTGAAAACAAACAAAACGCTTTAAAAATGGGTCAAAGGTCAATAGGCCAGACAGATATAAAACCTAATAGTTCAGAGGGGTGGAATTGATTACATTTGATGTTGGTTATTCTGTCTGATGTCATAATGGAGAATAGAATATGATTTTTATTCATCCATCAACAGATTCAACTGTTTATTCTACTATGCCCCCCCCCTTCCTGGACAACACACACACACACAACTAACATTTTGGCTGGATCCCAGGGTCAGCTGCAGTGCAATACTCCTAGAACTATTTTTGAGGTTTAAATGCCTTGTTCAAGGGAACAACGGCAGGAGATTTTAAACCTGTTGCCAATTCCTTTTGACTTCTTTCCCTGGACCTGGATTCAAACCAGCCTGCTACCGGCCTGCTTACTTACCCAAGCATTGTGATCTTGCCAAACGACATCACAAACAACTTTACAAACGACTACAAATGACAAGACATAGAAAAGACTGACAGTTCAAAAGCACGTATAACTTACCATCAACACGTCTGCCAGCCAGGTGACAAAATGACTTTGTATATCAGAAAACGTGCTATGTTACCAAGCATGACAGTGTCAAAGGCTTTTTTTTTGTACACTAAAACTGAAACTAAAAATAATCCTTAAAAAAAAACTATTTCATAAACTAAAGTAAAATAATTAAAGAAACTTGTTTGAAAAACTAAAACTGTTATCTTTAAAAACAACCAAAATAAAAACCGACATGAATATGTTCAGTTTTAGTCTTTTTTTTTTTTTTTTTTGGAGGGGGGTTAAAAATCAAAGGGCTTTTCAAACTTTTTTCTAAAGTGGTTTTTAAGCTTGAGAATCTAGAGGGTAACTTCCAGGAGAATGTGACTTAACTTGTGCATCACTATGTATCACTAGCTAACAGGGAACAAATCCACTACTTTCTCTACCTAACACTTAAACTAAATCATATAAAATCGAAATATAAATGTTTTTATAAAACTCACACTACAGTCGTGGCCAAAAGTTTTGAGAATTACACAAATATTAATTTCCACAAAGTTTGCTGCTTCAGTGTCTTTAGATATTTTTGTCAGATGTTATTATGGAATATTGAATTATAATTACAAGCATTTCGTAAGTGTCAAAGGCTTTTATTGACAATTACATGAAGTTGATGCAAAGAGTCAATATTTGCAGTGTTGACCCTTCTTTTTCAATACCTCTGCAATCTGCCCTGGCATGCTGTCAATTAACTTCTGGGCCACATCCTGACTGATGGCAGCCCATT
The DNA here is from genome assembly GCF_045791955.1 of Oncorhynchus clarkii lewisi. Classification (NCBI taxonomy): domain Eukaryota; kingdom Metazoa; phylum Chordata; class Actinopteri; order Salmoniformes; family Salmonidae; genus Oncorhynchus; species Oncorhynchus clarkii. The sequence continues at coordinate 88,773,806 of NC_092150.1, forward strand.
CTTGCATAATCAATGCTTGGAGTTTGTCAGAATTTGTGGGATGTTGTTTGTCCACCCGCCTCTTGAGGATTGACCACAAGTTCTCAATGGGATTAAGGTCTGGGAAGTTTCCTGGCCATGGACCCAAAATATCGATGTTTTGTTCCCCGAGTCACTTAGTTATAACTTTTGCCTTATGGCAAGATGCTCCATCATGCTGAAAAAGGCATTGTTCGTCACCAAACTGTTCCTGGATGGTTGGGAGAAGTTGCTCTCGGAGGATGTGTTGGTACCATTCTTTATTCATGGCTGTGTTCTTAGGCAAAATTGTGAGTGAGCCCACTCCCTTGGCTGAGAAGCAACCCCACACATGAATGGTCTCAGGATGCTTTACTGTTGGCATGACACAGGACTGATGGTAGTGCTCACCTTGTCTTCTCCGGACAAGCTTTTTCCAGATGCCCCAAACAATCAGAAAGGGGATTCATCAGAGAAAATAACTTTACCCCAGTCCTCAGCAGTCCAATCCCTGTACCTTTTGCAGAATATCAGTCTGTCCCTGATGTTTTTCCTGGAGAGAAGTGGCTTCTTTGCTGCCCTTCTTGACACCAGGCCATCCTCCAAAAGTCTTAACCTTACTGTGCGTGCAGGTGCACTCACACCTGCCTGCTGCCATTCCTGAGCAAGCTCTGTACTGGTGGTGCCCCGATTCCACAGCTGAATCAGCTTTAGGAGACAGTCCTGGCGCTTGCTGGACTTTCTTGGGTGCCCTGAAGCCTTCTTCACAACAATTGAACCGCTCTCCTTAAAGTTGTTGATGATCCGACAAATGGTTGATTTAGGTGAAATCTTACTGGCAGCAATATCCTTGCCTGTGAAGCCCTTTTTGTGCAAGGCAATGATGACGGCACGTGTTTCCTTGCAGGTAACCATGGTTGACAGAGGAAGAACAATGATTCCAAGCACCACCCTCCTTTTGAAGCTTACAGTCTGTTATTCAAACGCAATCAGCATGACAGAGTGATCACAAGCCTTGTCCTCGTCAACACTCACACCTGTGTTAACGAGAGAATCACTGACATGATGTCAGCTGGTCCTTTTGTGGCAGGGCTGAAATGCAGTGGAAATGTTTTTGGGGGATTCAGTTCATTTGCATGGCAAAGAGGGACTTTGCAATTAATTGCAATTTGTCTGATCACTCTTCACAACATTCTGGAGTATATGCAAATTGCCATCATACAAACTGAGGCAGCAGACTTTGTGAAAATTAATATTTGTGTCATTCTCAAAACTTTTGGCCACGACTGTGCACTGAACACAAATATAAACATGTAAAGTGTTGGTCCCATGTTTACTTAACGGATATAAAATATTCCAGAAATGTTCCATATGCACAAAGTTTATTTATCGATTTTGTTTTGCACAATTGTGAGCATTTCTCCTTTGCCAAGATAATCCATCCACCTGACCAGTGTGGCATATCAAGAAGCTGATTAAACAACATGATCATTACACAGGTGCACCTTGTGCTGGGGACAATAAAAGGCCATTCTAAAATGTGCAGTTGTATCACACAACACAATGCCACAGATGTCTCAAGTTAAGGGAGCGTGCAATTGGCATGCTGACTGCAGGAAAATCCCCCAGAGCTGTTGCCAGAGAATTGCATGTTCATTTCTCTACCATAAGCTGCCTCCAATGTCATTTTAGAGAATTTGGCAGTACGTCCAAACGGCCTCACAAATGCAGACCACGTGTAACCAGTCCAGCCAAGCACCTCCACATCCAGCTTCTTCACCTGCGGGATCGTCTGAGACTAGCCACTCGGACAGCTGATGAAAGAGTGGGTTTGCGCAACCAAAGAATTTCTGCACAAAATGTCAGAAACGTCTCCGGGAAGCTCATCTAGGTGCTTTTCGTCCTCACCGGGGTCTTGACCTGACTGCAGTTTGGCGTCGTAACCGACGATGGCAACTGGTATGCTGGAGAAGTTCTTCATGAATTAATCTGTTTCAACTGCTGATGGCAGACAGAGTGTGGCGTCGTGTGGGCGAGCGGTTTGCTGATGTCAACGTTGTGAACAGAGTGCTCCATGGTGGCGGTGGGGTTATGGTATGGGGCAGGCGTAAGCTACAGACAACAAACACAATTGCATTTTGTCGATGGCCACTATGAATGCACACAGATACCGTGACGAGATCCTGAGGCTCATTGTAGTGCCATTCATCTGCCGCCATCACCTAAAAAAAAAGCCATCACCTAATGTTTCAGCATGATAATGTACGGCCCCCATGTCACAAGGATCTGTTACACAATTCCTGGAGGCTGAAACTGTCCCAGTTCTTCCATGGCCTGCATACTCGAGCATGTTTGGGATGCTCTGGATCGAGCAACTTCGCACCACCATTGAAGAGGAGTGGGACAACATTCCACAGGCCACAGTCAACAGCCTGATCAACTCTATGTGAAGGAGATTTGCCTCATGCAGCGCGACACATGCTGGTCACACCAGATACTGGCTGGTTGTCTGATCCACGCCACAATAGTGTTGTTAAGGTATCAGTGACCAACAGATGCATATGTGTATTCCCAGTCAATGTAAAATCCATAGATTAGGGCCAAATTAATGTCTTACTGTTAACTGATTTCCATATGAGCTGTAACTCAGATGGCCATTCTTTGCCTCTATAGCTCTGTCTATACATTCGAGTGGTTACATTTCTCCACACCCATCTGCTTTTTTTTTTTTACCAAAATGGCTGCGGCTTGTTTTTGAATTGCAGATTGTCCATTTACATATATCTTACAGGTTGTGCCTTTAATCTACAGGTTCCTGACAGGTTCCTTGAAGTGGCTGAGATCACACTACAGGAGTTTTACATCTCCATCTCTCTGGCCAGAGACTCAGACCCATCCTGGAAGAAAGCCATCTATAAGGTCATCAGTAAACTGGACAGTGACGTACCGGCTGAATTCAAAGCCCCCCTCACAACATAGAAAGAGACAGACGGAGGCTGCCGTATGTAAAAACAAAGTGTATTTTTCCCTGCATGGGCCACGTCTTGAATCGAAGCCATGCTAAACGTACAACAGCAGGACAGGGTACCCGGTGTTTCAATATATGGTCAACGTGGACGGTTCTGTAAGTCGCTTTGGAAAAACAGTGTAAAGGTAAATGAGCATTGTTGTTAACGCCATTTCCCATTCAGAGGTCCGTCGTGTGAAATGTGTGTCTGTACAGTAGGCTTCCCATTCAGAGGTCCGTCGTGTGAAATGTGCGTCTGTACAGTAGACCCATGTCACAGCTGCGTTTTATATTCACAGGAGGAGGATTGTAGAGCAAATTGCAATGTAGTTTCAATTTAAAAAAAACAAAAAAAAACAATGTATACAATTTTGATTGATATTGAGGCATGCGTTGCTGTAGAATCTATTATTAAAACCACGTTGGCGCATGTGAATTAAATTTGTATTTTTTGCTACATCAGATCAATCTAGCAATAATACAAGAGACCTTTCATTTTGAATTTTTTCAGTGTGCGTCAATTACGAAGGCAGTTTCAGGCATGTTAGTGAATGGGAGGACGGCATTATTACATTACATAATCTAAACATGTTTTAAAGTTTCAAGAGACCACTGATGGTTTCTAAACTGTTGTAAAGAAACAACTGGACAGACAAAAAAAAACAACAATCCACACAAGTACAAAATCCTTTAATATACAATAGGTGCAAGTCAGCATGCGTTTCATTCTACTGGCCTGGTGTGATCAGAAACAATGAAACCTGTATAACGTGTCAAACCTAAACTCACTTAACACTGACGGCACCCCAATACCATTAACTACATATTCACTACATACTGCTTGGACTCTGGCGAAAGGAGGAGACGTCCAGCACATTATTATTATTATTATTTTTTTGAATTTTACCCCTTTTTCTCCCCAATTTCGTGGTATCCAATTGTTGTAGTAGCTACTATCTTGTCTCATTGCTACAACTCCCGTACGGGCTCTGGAGAGACGAAGGCTGAATGTCATGCGTCCTCCGATACACAACCCAACCAAGCCGCACTGCTTCTTAACACAGCGCGCATCCAACCCGGAAGCCAGCCGCACCAATGTGTCGGAGGCTACACCGTGCACCCGTCAACCTTGGCTAGCGCGCACTGCGCCCGGCCCGCCACAGGAGTCGCTACGTCCAGAAAACATTTGACTATAACAACATTCTTTTAGCCGACGGGCTTCAAAACTAGTTTACATCACATCTCTCCTTTTATCATATCAATATACTCACCTTGACGTCTCTGCTAAAAGTTCCAGCACGTCTCACAGGAAGAGGAAAGAAGGCAAAATCAAAAGCTCCCTATTGGATATTTCAATCAGACGTGTGGTTTTCAACAGGTGTGACCTCAAAACATGACTTGTGGGGTTGTCTTCATATATCCCGGCAATGTTAGTTGATTCGCCCTCCAGTGGTGCTGTAGTGTTCTGTTGAGTGCATCTCCAGGAAATCACAGAGTCGTAGTGTAACGCCTCTCTCTAGAGCTGCCCGCAGTAGTGCTGCCTGCAATAGTGACTCTAGAGCTGCCCGCAGTAGTGCCTCTCTCTAGAGCTGCCTGCAGTAGTGCTGCCTGCAATAGTGACTCTCTCTAGAGCTGCCCGCAGTAGTGCCTCTCTCTAGAGCTGCCCGCAGTAGTGACTCTCTCTAGAGCTGCCCGCAGTAGAGCTGCCTGCAGTAGAGCTGCCTGCAGTAGTGACTCTCTCTAGAGCTGCCTGCAGTAGTGCCTCTAGAGCTGCCTGCAGTAGTGCCCCTCTCTAGAGCTGCCCACAGTAGTGCCTCTCTCTAGAGCTGCCCGCAGTAGTGCCTCTCTCTAGAGCTGCCCGCAGTAGTGCCTCTCTCTTGAGCTGCCTGCAGTAGTGCTGCCTGCAGTAGTGACTCTCTTTAGAGCTGCCTGCAGTAGTGACTCTCTCTAGAGCTGCCCACAGTAGTGCCTCTCTCTAGAGCTGCCCGCAGTAGTGCCTCTCTCTAGAGCTGCCCGCAGTAGTGCCTCTCTCTAGAGCTGCCCGCAGTAGTGCCTCTCTCTAGAGCTGCCCGCAGTAGTGCCTCTCTCTTGAGCTGCCTGCAGTAGAGCTGCCTGCAGTAGTGCTGCCTGCAGTAGTGACTCTCTTTAGAGCTGCCTGCAGTAGTGACTCTCTCTAGAGCTGCCTGCAGTAGTGACTCTCTCTAGAGCTGCCTGCAGTAGTGACTCTCTCTAGAGCTGCCTGCAGTAGAGCTGCCTTCAGGTTCGAATCCAAGCTGTATCACAACCGGCCATGCCTGTCTCATAGGGCGGAGCACAATTGGCCCAGTGTTGGCCGTCATTGTAAATAAGATTTTTTCTTAACTGACTTGCCTAGTTAAGGATAAATAATACTAAATAGAGCTGCCTGCAGTACTGACTCTAGAGCTGCCTGCAGTACTGACTAGAGCTGCCTGCAGTACTGACTAGTCTACAGTACTGACTCTAGAGCTGGCTGCAGTACTGACTAGTCTACAGTACTGACTCTAGAGCTGCCTGCAGTACTGACTAGTCTACAGTACTGACTCTAGAGCTGCCTGCAGTACTGACTAGTCTACAGTACTGACTCTAGAGCTGCCTGCAGTACTGACTAGAGCTGCCTACAGTACTGACTAGAGCTGCCTACAGTACTGACTAGAGCTGCCTGCAGTACTGACTAGAGCTGCCTACAGTATTGACTCTAGAGCTGCCTGCAGTACTGACTAGAGCTGCCTGCAGTAATGACTCTAGAGCTGCCTGCAGTACTGACTAGAGCTGCCTACAGTACTGACTAGAGCTGCCTACAGTATTGACTAGAGCTGCCTACAGTACTGACTAGAGCTGCCTACAGTACTGACTAGAGCTGCCTACAGTACTGACTCTAGAGCTGCCTGCAGTACTGACTAGTCTACAGTACTGACTCTAGAGCTGCCTGCAGTACTGACTAGTCTACAGTACTGACTCTAGAGCTGCCTGCAGTACTGACTCTAGAGCTGCCTGCAGTACTGACTCTAGAGCTGCCTGCAGTACTGACTAGAGCTGCCTACAGTACTGACTAGAGCTGCCTACAGTACTGACTCTAGAGCTGCCTACAGTACTGACTAGAGCTGCCTACAGTACTGACTCTAGAGCTGCCTACAGTACTGACTCAGTGGGCCTTTCTAAATTGGATGTTTTGCACAGAATGATCATTATTAGGCAAATAATAATAATAATAATAATCAGGGCCTCAAAGAAAATAATGGTCTGGTGGGTTAGAAATGCCTGGTCCCAGTCCGCCCCTGCCAGAACCATACGGTTTATTTACAGAATGCCCATTCACAACTACACTAGAGGATATATTCTATATATATATTATATTCTATATATATATATTCTCTCAGATTATCATAATTGATCATATTCACTTAGACTGCAGCATAATCCAGATTGTATGTTTCTGAATTTGTCAATCTGGATTATGGAGGTGCAGTCAGAATTTATTTCAGTCAAATTAGCAAAAGGAGGGAAAAGTCATGTTACGGAAAAAATAAACAATACAAATTGAGGCAGGTAAAGTTTGCCATTGCTAATGAGATCGTACTGTGAAACAGAGGGGTGACCATTGTTGGCTCAGTTGTTTTGGCTTGCATGCCATTCCTATAGTGCATCTTTGTACAGAAAACAAAACCCTAAGGAACATGGCATTTGCTTCAGTTAGCAAGTTGATAGTGTAGTGAATTGACCTTTACTATAATCTTGATATTTTGTTTGTTTTACACGTAAGGGACGCTGTGTCACTGTGTCATCATTAAAACAGCACAACACATAATAAGTTGCATATATACACATATATATATATATATACACATATATACATACACTGTCAATTCAGTATTGGATTTGTTGGAAGAAACAGTGAATGCAAACTTTTCCTTAACTTCAAAAGTTTAGGAGTTTACGAGAATGCAACGTGAAAGTTTAAATATAATTAAATATGAGAAAGTGATACTGTGTGTGTGGTTTGATTTGAGCACTGAAAACTCATTTAATTTCATCTTACCCAACCCCCCCCCCAGACACACACATACATTGAGGCAAAGGGTCAGCCACAGTGCAGCCTCCCTGTAGCGGTTTGAGAGCCAAGTGCCTTGCTCAAGGGCACAATGGCAGCCAGTGGCGAAGAGGCCAGCAGCCCTACGGTTGTCAGTTCAGCTCCCACTTCATCGCCTGGCTCAGGGCTTGAACCAAGAACCTTCCGGCTACTGTTCTACCACTCAAACTTTGGCTATATACCTCTTGTAAACGCAGTAGGACCTCACAGACACAAACACATTTGGAATGAAGGTTGTTTGAAATATTGAAATATATTTCTCAAAAAAAATAAAAAAAACACAATTTTTTTTTGTTGTTGTTGGTTTTGTATCTTTTGAGGTTGTACTGTATGTGGTCGCCATGAAAACAGACATCACAGAAGACTCTCCCATGGCGTAGCTCACACGACCACACACATGAGACTCTCCTGGTTGTTTTGTGTGTGAAACGTTTATTGTTTCTTCAGTTTATTTAATAAAATAAGCAACAGTGCTAACATACAGGAAGACATTACAGTATAAAATGAGAAGCGAAGCTCAAGATAAACTGGTGCATGAATTTTATCATCGAAAGGAGGAAGGAAAAAAACAACTAAAAAAATACTAAAATTGAAGATCAAGAATTATTATAATTTTTTTGTTTTTGTTTTTTTAAACGCAAGATAAATCTATTCTGTATTCTAATAATGGAATAAACAACTATGGATCTCCTAAAAGTCAACAGGTAGAATGTGTAGTCTTCATGACTTTGTTTTTTCGAGAAACGGGTTAAGCATATTCACAGTCTGCAGACCTAGAGGAAGGAAGAAAACTGATTGAAAAATATGCGACAAAGATAAAAAAATAAATAAAAAATGGGGGAAATCTGTAATTTCCATCCAATTAACTTTTCACTTAAATGATCTTACAAGAACATGATATATCTTCCTTTGACAAAGATAATAGACATCTGGTCAACGGATTAAAACAGTGCATTTCTGTTCACCCAGTTACATTGGTGCTTTCACACAGAACCGGGTTTACCCCCCTCCCCCCCGAATTATATTCAGCCATGGGCTGGTTTATCTTTGAGCAGATGGTCAACAGATAGAGTATGAGGAAAAGCAGAATTATTTTAAACCTTGATTACATTGGGATACGATCACATACAATGCCTTCAGAAAGTATTCACACCCCTTGACCTTATCCACATAAAAACAGTCGTTGTGTCACCGGCCTTCACACATTACCCCATAATGTCAAAGTGGAATTATGTTTGTAGAATTTTATTTAACTAATTCATTAAATATTAAAAGCTGAAATGTCTTGAGTCAATAAGTATTGAACCCCTTTTGTTATGGCCTAAATAAGTTCAGGAGTAAACTGCTTAACAAGTCATATAATAAGTTGCATGTACTCGCTCTGTGTGCAATAATAGTGTTTAATATAATTTTTTGAATGACTACCTCATCTCTGTACCCCACACAAACAGGTAAGTTCCCCTCAGTCGAGCAGTGAATTTCAAACATTCAACCACAAAGACCAGGTAGGTTTTCCAATGCCTCGCAGAGAAGGGCACCTATTGGTAGATGGGTAAAAAATAAAATCAGACATTGAATATCCCTTTGAGCATAGTATAGATATTAATTACACTTTGGGTGCTTTATCAATATACCCAGTCACTACAAAACTACAGGCGTACTTCCTAACTCAGTTGCCGGAGAGGAAGGAAACCACTCAGGGATTTCACCATGAGGCCAATGGTAACTTTAAAAAGGATACTTCTGGGGTTTTGCAATGAGGCCCTTTTCTACTTCCCCAGAGTCAGATGAACTCGTGGGTACCATTTGTAGGTCTCTGTGTCCAGTATGAAGGAAATTAGAGGTCGCTTTGTGAGCCAATGCTAACTAGCGTAAGCAGAATGGCTGGTAATCTGGACTTTCACTCATTCTGCTAACGCTAGTTAGCATTGGCTCACAAAACTACCTCTAATTTCCTTCATACTGGACACAGAGACCTACAAATGGTCTCCACAAGTAGATAGAGGGCCTCCTTGCCAAAATCCCGAAGTATCCCTCTCAAAATATTTAATGGCTGTGACAGGACAAAACTGAGGACGGATCAACAACATTTTATAGTTATTCCACAATACTAAACTAAGTGAAAAGAAGAAACCTGTACTGAATAAAAATACTCCAAAACATCCATCCTGTTTGCAATAAAGCACTAAAGCAAAACTGCAATTTTTTACTTAATGTCCTGATTACAAAGCGTTATGTTTGGGGCATATCCAACACATCACTGAGTACCACTACTCATATTTTCAAGGATGATGGTGGCAGCATCATGTTATGGGTATGCTTGTCATCAGCAAGGACTAGGGAGTAAAGCTAAACACAGGCAACAAATCCTAGAGGAAAACCTGGTTCAGTATGCTTTCCAACAGACAATATCCATGCTAGAGCTATCGCTTACAAGGAACAGGACACAGACATGTACGCAAGCAACAAGCGCACTACAACCTCTTGACTAGATATCAAACATGTAAAAAAACAATATAGAAGAAAGGAGGAATCCTATTACACTGGCTCAGATGCTCGTCGTTTGTGGCAGGGCTTGTAGACAATAACCGATTACAAAGGGAAACCCAGCCGTGAGATGCCCAGCGATGTAGAACTACCAAAATGAGCTCAATGCCTTTTATGCTTGCTTTGAGGAATATAACATTGTGCCTTGAGTGAAAGCCCATGTTCTTCTGAATGACTCTGATCTCGCTCCCCGTAGCCGATGTAAACAATAACAAGGCTGCCGGGACAGACCGAATACCAGGGCACTCCACTGAACCCCTTCCCTCTACAACTGGATCCTGGACTTCCTGACGGGCCGGCCCAAGGTAGTGAGGCTAGGCAACAACACATCTGCCATGCTCTCAAAGCATGCTCAAACCAGCTGGCAAGTGTCTTGACGGACATTTTCAATCTCTCCTTGTCCCAGTCTGTAATCCCAACATGTTTCAAACTGACCACCATTGTCCCTGTTCCCAAGAGCTCCAAGGTAACCTGCCTAAATGACTACCGCCCCGTAGCACTTACATCTGTAATTATGAAGTGCGTTGAAAGGCTGGTCATGACACACAACACAATCATCCCAGACACCCTAGAGCCACTCCAAATCGCATAACCCCCCCCCCCCCCCAACAGATCCACAGATGACGCAATCTCAATTGCAATTCACACTGGCCTCTCCCACCTGGACAAGAGGGGAATTAACTATGTGAGGATGCTTTTCATAGCCTACAGCTCAGCATTCAACATCACAGTTCCTTCCAAGCTCATCACCAAGCTTGGGACACTGGGACTGAATCTCTCCTTCTACAACTGGATCCTGGACTTCCTGACGGGCCGGCCCAAGGTGGTGAGGCTGGGCAACAACACATCTGCCACGCTGACCCTCAACATCGGGGCCCCTCAGGGGTGTGTGCTTAGTTCCCCTCCTGTACTCCCTGTTCATCCACGACTGTGTGGCAACCCATGACTCCAACACCATCATCAAGTTTGCTGACGACACGATGGTGGTAGGCCTGATCACTGACAGCGAAGACACAGCCTACAAGGAAGAGGTCAGACACTTAGCCGTGTGGTGCCAGGACAAAACCTCTCCCTCAACCTCAGTAAGACCAAGGAGGCCTATAGGAGAAAAAGGGGAGAGCCCCACCCCCCTCCCTCCACGTGCCTGTTGTGGAGGGGGGTTGAGAGCTTCACGTTCCTTGGCGTCCACATCACTATGGTCCACACAGCATGGCAGTCCCTCTTCCCGCTCGGATCCTCAAAAGGTTCTAAAGCTGCACCATCGAGAACATTTTGACTGGCTGCTTCACCGCTTGGCATGGCAAATGCATCGCCCTCGACCGCAAAGCACCACAGAGGGTGGTGCGGACAGGCCAGTACATCACTGGGCCCGAGTTCCCTGCCATCCAGGACCTCTATACCAGGCGGTGTCAGAGGAAGGACTGAAAAATGTCCAAAGACTCTAGCCACCCCAGTCGTAGACTGTTCACTCTGCTACCGTCCGGCAAACGGTACTGGAGCATCTGTGTTTGGACCAACAGGCTCAGAGACTGCTTCTACCCCCAAGCCATAAGATTGCAAAATAGACTGCTGAACAGTCAATTAAATGGCTGCACTGACCATCTTACACCGACTCCACACACACTCACTATATAACCTATATATGTATATATATATAGATTATATATGTGTGTGTATATATAGTCTAGTGTATGTGTATATATATACACACACACTAGACTATATATACACACACGCACACATATATCTATATATACATACACACAATATAGATACACACACTAAACTATAAAAATACACACACTCACTAGACTATATATACACACTGTGCATATATATATATATATATATATATATATATATATATATATATATATATATATATATATATATATACACACACACACACACATATACATATATATATACACTCATTAGACTATATATACACACACACACATATATATATATATATATATATATATATATACACACTCATTAGACTATATGTACACACACACGAGACTATATATATATATATATACACACACACACACTCACTAGACGACATGTATATACACACACTACATTGACACTCCCACACAAATTCACTACACGCACACACACCCTTTGCTGCTGCTACTCTGTTCTTTATTTTACTCTTATTATTATCTATCCTGATGTCTAGTCACTTTACCCTGCCTTCATGTACATATCTACCTCAAATACCTTATTATTATCTATCCTGATGCCTAGTCACTTTACCCTGCCTTCATGTACATATCTACCTCAAATACCTTATTATTATCTATCCTGATGCCTAGTCACTTTACCCTGCCTTCATGTACATATCTACCTCAAATACCTTATTATTATCTATCCTGATGTCTAGTCACTTTACCCTGCCTTCATGTACATATCTACCTCAAATACCTTATTATTATCTATCCTGATGTCTAGTCACTTTACCTTCATGTACATATCTACCTCATATCGTATGTCTAAACATTGATCTTGTAGCTTCATTCTTGTGTACTTTATTTTTTATTCCTCGTGTTACTATTTAAAATTGTATGATTGATTGATTATTGATTATTTTTAAACTTTGCATTGTTGGGAAGGGTTTCTAAGCAAGCATTTCACAGTAAAGTCTACACCTGTTGTATTCGGCGCAGGTGGAAAAATACAATTCGATTTGACACTGGGATACAAATTCACCTTTCAGCAGGACAATAACCTAAAGCACAAGGACAAATATACACTGGAGTTGCTTACCAAGATGTCATTGAATCTTCCTAAGTGGCCTAGTTATAGTTTTGACTTAAAATAAGCTCGGAAATCTATGGCAAGACTTGAAAATGGCTGTCTGACAATGATTAACCATCAACTTGACAAAGCTTGAAGAATTTTTAAAAGAATAAAAGTGCAAATATTGTACAATCCAGGTGTGGAAAGCTCTCAGAGACTTACCCAGAAAGACTCACAGCTGTAAATGCTGCCAAAGGTGATTCTTAACATGCATTGGGTACTTACTTACTTGTATTAGATATTTTCCGCGTTTTATTTAATATATTTGCACGTTTTGTTTTCCCTTTGTCATTATGGGCTATTGTGTGTTGATGGGTGAGATTTTTTTTTGTAATCCATTTTGAATTCAGGCTGTAACGACAATGTGGAATAAATCAAGAGGTATGAATACATTCTGGCCCTGTTTGCCTCTACTTATACTTGGAAACAGATTTCCTCAATTTAAAATGATTTGAGCTGATTTGCTGGTTATTTTACAGTCTTATGTCCCCCCCAAAAAACTAAATCACACACATGCACTACATGGCCAAAAGTATGTGGACACCCGCTCGTCGAACATAATATTAATATGGAGTTGGTTCCCCCTTTGCTGGTATAACGGCCTCCACTCTTCTGGGAAGGTTTTCCACTAAATATTGTAACATTGTTGCAGGGACTTGTTTCCAGTCAACCATGAGAGCATTAGTGAGGTCGGGCAATGATGTTGGGCGATTAGGCCTGGCTTTGCAGTCGGCGTTTCAATTCATCCCAAAGGTGTTCGATGGGGTTGAGGTCAGGGCTCTGTGCAGGCCAGTCAAGTTCTTCCACACCGATCTCAACAAACCATTTCTGTACGGACCTCGCTGTCTGTGTATTTTTCTTTAACCTTTATTTAACTAGGCAAGTTAGTTAAGAACAAATTCTTATTTACAATGACGGCCTACCCCCCCCCCCCCCCCCGGCCAAACCCTAACCTGGACGACGCTTGGCCAATTGTGCACCGCCCTATGGGACTCCCAATCACGGCCGGTTGTGATAGCCTGGAAAGGAACCCAGGTCTGTAGTGACGCCTCTAGCACTGAGATGCAGTGTCTTAGACCGCTGAACCAGGATCTGTAGGGACGCCTCGAACACTGAGATGCAGTGTCTTAGACCGCTGAACCAGGATCTGTAGTGACGCCTCTAGCACTGAGATGCAGTGTCTTAGACCGCTGAACCAGGATCTGTAGGGACGCCTCGAACACTGAGATGCAGTGTCTTAGACCGCTGAACCAGGATCTGTAGTGACGCCTCGAGCACTGAGATGCAGTGTCTTTGACCGCTGAGCAACCCAGGAGCCTGAAATGCTGTAGCGTTAAGATTTCCCTTTACTGGAATTAAGGGGCCCAGCCCAAACCAATGAAAAACAGCCCCAGACCATTATTCCTTCTCCACCAAACTATACAGTTGGCACTATGCATTTGGGGCAGGTAAGGTTCTCCTGGCATACGTCAAACCCAGATTTGGACTGCTAGATGGTGAAGTGTGATTCATCACTCCAGAGAACGTGTTTCCACTGATCCAGAGTCCAATAACGGCGAGCTTTACACCACTCCAGCTGACGCTTGGCATTGCACATGGTGATCTTCGGCTTGTGTGCGGCTGCTCGGCCATGGAAACACATTTCATGAAGCTCCCAACGAACAGTTCTGATGCTAACGTTTCTTCCAGGGGCAGTTTGGAACTCGGTAGTGAGTGTTGCAACCGAGGACAGACGGTTTTTATGCGCTTCAGCACTCGGCGGTGCCGTTCTGTTCTGCCTTCCACTTCACAATAACAAGAGCAGAAAATTTGACGAACTGGCTTGTTGGAAAGTTGGCATCCTATGTCGGTGCCACGTTGAAAGTCATCGAGCTCTTCAGTATGGTCCAGTCTACGGCCAATGTTTGTCTATGGAGATTGCATGGCTGTGCGGTCGATTTTGTACACTTTTTTTTTTAGCAACGGGTGTGGCTGATATAGCCATATACACTAATTTGAAGTGGTGTCCACATACTTTTGGCCATGTAGTGTGTATGTGTGAGAGATATGATGGGCAAAGCTGTCATCAAGACAAAGGGCGGATACTTTGAAGAATCTCAAATATATTTTAAATTTGTTTAACACTTTTTTTTGGTTACTACATGATTCCATATGTGTTATTTCATAGTGTTGATGTCTTCACTATTATTCTACAATGTAGAAAATAGTAAAAATAAAGAAAAACCCTTGAATGAGTAGGTGTTCTAAATGGTACTATATATATATATATATATATAAAAAAAATATATATATATATATATATATATATATATATAAACTTGGGGCCCGCCTATTGGGGAACTAACCAGGATATATAACATACGTTTTGTAACCTCCAAATAACTACCGTTATTAATAAATAACGACCGGTATAACCACTAGCCCTCTCTCCTAACTGTAATAAACAAAGACAAACCATCACACAAATGCCACTCCAAAAACACAAAGAAACATGGCAATACTCCATCAAATTAGATTATGAACAGAATGTAATGTACATACCTATAAACCAGGAAGCAGGGGGTGAGGGCAGTGATCTTCTGTTACTAGAAATACTTAGTGCGGTTGAGAGCTCTCTGAGCTATCTGTCCGCTCTGGTCTGTGATTTTCTCCCAGTCTGTTTGACCCACCACAAAGCCGATATCACGCTTGCGCTCCGCATCCTTCTGCTCTTCGAGGTCAGCCCAGCGAACCTAGACGACAGGAAGGACAACATCCAGCGGGGTCACGAGCAGGAAATGGGTCACAAGCAGGAAATGGGTCAGGATTGCAATTGAACTATTCCAGTAATTTTGCAAAACAGTATTTAGGGAGCACATCAAACCACATTCTCGCCAATAGATAATCGTGTTTTTTGTGATGAAATGATCTGCCTTAAAATACAGAGATTGACTTGTCACAAACGATAAAATGTTACTGTCCGCAAACCATATTTCATGGTCAGTCATTGTAAATAAGAATAGACTTGCATGGACAAATAAAGGTTAACAACAACAACAACAACAACAAAAAAGCATGAATAATATTAGACAGGATGTGGAGGTTTTGGGTCTGTTAAACAGGAAACGGGTACGACGGGATATAATAGTGTATACCACTTTACCCTCTTCTTGCCGGGTTCAGAGTGGCGCGTGGCGTAGTCGTCTGGCAGCTGAAGAAAGTCATCCATGCCTGCCACGTCGTCTCCCTCCCTCTTCCTCTTCCCCCCCATCACCAAGCCGTCCAGCTTGTCTGTAAGGAGAAGAGCGCTCGCCACGTCACCTCACGACTCAGCAAAAAAACGTCGTCATGATCACCGTGACGATGCCCGACACTGCTCAGATTCTGTATAACGCCATTATCTTCCTGCATCTAAAAATATTTTTAATGCTTGTAAGAAACTTTCCATGTTTTCCAGATGTATTACCAAAGATCCCCTCTCAGTCAAAGAGTTGTCTCCTCTCATTTTGATTTTGAAGCAAACTGTGTGTGGTATAAAAAGCACTAATGTGTTCCTTTATAGAACATCTTGTTTTTTTTTTTTTGTAAATATAAGTGAGGATGTTATTTATTTGAAAACGTACTATTTTGATCTGTGTGTGTTCTGATCAGATCATTTTGTATTCAGCGTTTATGCACATTTGTCACTAATAATAAGGAGGAGGCTGGAAACAGTTCAGACCACAGGTGTCAAACTCATTCCATGGAGGGCCGAGTGTTTCTCCTTGGGGACCCCCAACCGTTACAGGTCTTTGATCCATTCCAGAGCTAGCACACCTGATTCAACTTGCCAACTAGTTATCAAGACATTGACTTCTTAAATGATCTCTTATTATTTGACCCTGCTGGTCATCTATGAACATTTGAACATCTTGGCCATGTTCTGTTATAATCTCCACCCGGCACAGCCAGAAGAGGACTGGCCACCCATCATAGCCTGGTTCCTCTCTAGGTTTCTTCCTCGGTTCCTGCCTTTCTAGGGAGTTTTTCCTAGCTACCGTGTTTCTACATCTGCATTGCTTGCTGTTTGGGGTTTTAGGCTGGGTTTCTGTACAGCACTTTGTGACATCAGCTGATGTAAGAAGGGCTTTATAAATAACTTTGATTGATTAAATCAAGTGAGCTAGTTTAGGGCAACAACAAAATTGTCAAAGTCTGGGAGTCCCGGAGAAGTTTGAAAACGACTGGTTAAAAGGATAACACTGTGGAAAAAAGGGAACATCTACTGGAAGCTGTAGTTGTTAGTGAACGTCATGTACAGTGCCTTCGGGAAAGTATTCAGACCCCTTGACTTTTTCCACATTTTGTTACATTACAGCCTTATTCTAAAATGGATTACATAAAACAATTTCCTCAGCAATCTACACACAATACCCCATAGTGACATCACAATACCCCATAATGACATCACAATACCCCATAATGACATCACAATACCCCATAATGACAAAGCAAAAACAGGTTTTTATACATTTTTGCAAATGTACTAAAAACAAAAAGCAGAAATACCTTATTTACATAAGTATTCAGACCCTTTGCTATGAGACTCGAAATTGAGCTCAGGTGCATCCTATTTCCATTGATCATCCTTGAGATATTTCTACAACTTGTTTGGAGTCCATCTGTGGTAAATTCAATTGGATTGGACATGATTTGGAAAGGCACATACCTGTCTATATAAAAGGTTCCCCAGTTGACAGTGCAAGTCAGAGAAAAGACTAAGCAATTAGGTCGAAGGAATTGTCCGTAGAGCTCAGAGATAGGATTCTGTTCAGGCACAGATCTGGGGAAGGGTACCAAAACATTTCTGCAGCATTGAACGTCCTGAAGAACATAGTGGCTTCCATCATTCCTACATGGAAGAAGTTAGGACCCACCAAGACTTCCTAGAACTTTCCACCATGCCGAACTGAGCAATCGGGAGAGAAGTGCCTTGGTCACGGAGGTGACCAAGAACCTGATGGTCTCTGACAGAGCTCTAGAGTTACTCTGTGGAGATGAGAGAACCTTCCAGAAGGACAACCATCTCCACAGCACTCCACTAATCAGGCCTTGACGGTAGAGTGGCCAGACGAAGCCACTCCTCAGTAAAAGGCACATGACAGCCCGCTTGGAGTTTGCCACCTAAAGACTCTCAGACCATGAGAAACAAGATTATCTGGTCTGATGAAACCAAGATTGAACTCTTTGGCCTGAATGCCAAGCGTCACATCTGGAGGAAACCTGGCACCAACCCTACGGTGAAGCATGGTGGTGGCAGCATTATGCTGTGGGGATGTTTTTCAGCAGCAGGGACTGAGAGACTAGTCAGGATCAAGGCAAAGATGAACAGAGCCAAGCACAGCGAGATGTTTGATGAAAAGCGCTCTGCAGCAGGTTAGGACCTCAGACTGGGGCGAAGTTTCACCTTCCAACAAGACAACAAACCTAAGCACACAGCCAAGACCACGCAGGAGTGGCTTCGGGACAAGTCTCTGAATGCCCTTGAGTGGCCCAGCCAAAAATCCGACTTGAACCCGATCGAACATCTCTGCAGAGACCTGAAAATAGCTGTGCAACGACACTCCCCATCCAACCTGACAGAGCTTGAGAGGAGAATGGGAGAAACTCCACAAATACCGTCATGACAAACTTGTAGCGTCATACCCAAGAAGACTCGAGGCTGTAATCACTGCCAAAGGTGCTTCAACAAAGTACCGAGTAAAGGGTCTGAATACTTATGTAAATATCATATTTCAGTTTATAATTGTTTTAAAATAAATTAGGAAAAATGTCTAAAAACCCATCTTTGCTTTGCCATTATGGGGTATTTATGATGAGGGGGAAAAAAAAACGATTTTATAAATTTTAGAATAAGGCTGTAACGTAACAAAATGTGGAAAAAGGTCAAGGGGTCTGAATACTTTCCCGAAGGCGCTGTACATGGAATCAAAGACGTTTTTGAAATCATTCCATTCACCACATAGTTGTTAGTAAATATCATGTACATTAGTAAGATCAGAAAACAAAGGGAATACCTACCGAGTTTCGCATCAGAAGTGTCCATCTCCCATTTGCTTTGTGGAATGTAACCCTAAATTATACAGAGAAGAGACCGCAAGGGTTAGGCCTCTGAGCGGCAAGGAGCTAGGGGTCAGGAGGAGGATATGAATGAATGAATATGAGAGAGAGAGAGAGAGAGAGAGAGAGCGAGCAGAGAGAGAGAGAGAGATGGTTTCGGTGACGGAAAGAAGGCGTTGAAATAGTTACGTTAATCAAACAATATCAGTACAAATCAGGAGAATCGTAAGAATGCCACGACATTCTTTTAAGACGTTGGCATGCCAACATGTCAGATGTCATTATGACACCCCGTGTTGAGAAGATTTGCCTTTGGTGTTAGCCATGATCAAAGCATTTTGAGACACTTCAGAAAACAGCTAGTTGATAGACAAGCTAGCCTACTACAAGTGCACAACTAGATTTGATCAACACTTTCTTTGTGTTAATCGTGGTTCAACACCAAGTCAAAACAGATTATACAGCCTAGTTACTGAAGAAGAAGTTAGACCATTAGTTAAACCCCCCAACACAACACTGATGTGCACAAGTTGGACATTAAATCGTCTTTGATTCTGCAGTATTTGGTAAATAAATTAAGAACGTGAAATACAAGTATTCTGGGTCAAAACTTGAAATCAGGATAGTTGTTATACCTCTCAAACCGTATGCTTCCAACACAGGAAACTGTAGTGGATATAGCCATTTCCTTAAAAACAGGAAGCTGTAGTAGATATAGCCATTTCCTTAATAACAGGAAGCAGTAGTGGATATAGCCATTTCCTTAATAACAGGAATCTTGAGCCCACAATAATAATGAAGCAGCTAAATGTACTAAATAAATACATTAATCGTTTGTTTACATTTGTCGTTAAATCGTTAAATCACGTCGGTCGTCCTGTATCTAGGTCGGCCGTCGTCCCTTACCTAGGTCGGTCGTCCTGTATCTAGGTCGTCCTTTACCTAGGTCGGCCGTCGTCCCTTATCTAGGTCGGCCGTCGTCCCTTATCTAGGTCGGCCGTCGTCCCTTATCTAGGTCGGCCGTCGTCCCTTATCTAGGTCGGCCGTCGTCCCTTATCTAGGTCGGTCGTCCTGTATCTAGGTCGGTCGTCCTGTATCTAGGTCGTCCTTTACCTAGGTCGGTCGTCCTTTACCTAGGTCGGTCGTCCTTTACCTAGGTCGGTCGTCCTGTACCTAGGTCGGTCGTCCTGTACCTAGGTCGGTCGTCCTGTACCTAGGTCGGTCGTCCTGTACCTAGGTCGGTCGTCCTTTACCTAGGCCGTCCTGTATCTAGGCCGTCCTGTATCTAGGCCGTCCTGTATCTAGGCCGTCCTGTATCCAGGCCGTCCTGTATCCAGGCCGTCCTGTATCCAGGCCGTCCTGTATCCAGGCCGTCCTGTATCCAGGCCGTCCTGTATCCAGGCCGTCCTGTATCCAGGCCGTCCTGTATCCAGGCCGTCCTGTATCCAGGCCGTCCTGTATCCAGGCCGTCCTGTATCCAGGCCGTCCTGTATCCAGGCCGTCCTGTATCTAGGCCGTCCTGTATCTAGGCCGTCCTGTATCTAGGCCGTCCTGTATCTAGGCCGTCCTGTATCTAGGTCGTCCTTTATCTAGGTCGTCCTGTATCTAGGTCGTCCTGTATCTAGGTCGTCCTGTATCTAGGTCGTCCTGTATCTAGGTAGTCATTTACAAAAAGTTGGAAAGCTAAAAAAAAAGTGACTGGCCTTTTTATGTGCTACTTTTTTCTCCTTCAACATGTTGGCACTTGCAAAAACACTTTGGAATAGCCTCAGATACGACTCCATATATTTTACATTTACAATTTAGTAGACTCTCTTATCCAGAGCCACTACAGTAGTGAGTCATTTAGCAGACTCTCTTATCCAGAGCCACTACAGTAGTGAGTCATTTAGCAGATTCTCTTATCCAGAGCCACTACAGTAGTGAGTCATTTAACAGACTCTCTTACCCAGAGCCACTACAGTAGTGAGTCATTTAACAGACTCTCTTATCCAGAGCCACTACAGTAGTGAGTCATTTAACAGACTCTCTTATCCAAAGCCACTACAGTAGTGAGTCATTTAACAGACTCTCTTATCCAGAGCCACTACAGTAGTGAGTCATTTAGCAGACTCTCTTATCCAAAGCCACTACAGTAGTGAGTCATTTAGCAGACTCTCTTATCCAGAGCCACTACAGTAGTGAGTCATTTAACAGACTCTCTTATCCAGAGCCACTACAGTAGTGAGTCATTTAACAGACTCTCTGATCCAGAGTCACTACAGTAGTGAGTGGATACATTTTCATACTGGTCCCCCGTGGGAATCGAACCCACAACCCTGGCGTTGGAAGCACCATGCTCTACCAACCGAGACACATTAGCTTTTTGTTGTTAGGAACAAGGTAACCTCGCCCCTAGGCTAACTGCTATGGCATACAGACAGAGGGAGACGACTGGTGGACGAGGTTAGAGACTCGGGGATTGGTGTCCGTCAGAGCACCTTTCGGCATGCCATGGTCATTTTGTCAGCACTAAATGGGCTGGGCAAAAAACTGATTTTGAATTTCTAAAAATATTTGAATCATTAATAAAGTAGCATTTATGAAGCGGTATCCGAGGCTCGTTCAAAACAGTAGACAGCTAATGGAGGAGAGAGTCTGGATACGAGGTTACCTTGTTCCTGAAAGTAGACCGTTAATTGAGACCTTCCAGCAGGGTTGCGGTAAATACTATTTCAATTTCAGCCAATTCAGGTAGAACACTGACAATTCAAATTCTTCAATTCCAGCCAATTCAGGTAGAACACTGACAATTCCAATTCTTCAATTCAGGTAGAACACTGACAATTACAATTCTTCAATTCAGGTAGAACACTGACAATTACAATTCTTCAATTCAGGTAGAACACTGACAATTACAATTCTTCAATTCAGGAAGAACACTGACAATTCCAATTCTTCAATTCCAGCCAATTCAGGTAGAACACTGACAATTCCAATTCTCCAATGCTTTTCATTGAGGAAAATTTGGAATTTAGTTTACTTTCTGAATTGAAATGGAATTGACCCAAAACCCTGTGACATCATATTTCCTAATGTCCAATCCCACTCAACTTCTGAGTGAGATTTGTTTCCTGGTGTACTGTAGCTTCTCTCTGTGCTTCAGTAAACATGATCCTAACATCATTTTCTTACCATTTCTAATAAATGGATCTATCATCTAATGAATTGTGTTAATAATAATAGTTCTGGAAGGACCTTCCCTGGGTGTTTGAGGTGGGATTCTGGTAGCAGTAGAGATAACATACTCAAGAGATTCATTCAATTATAAAGTTTGTGGTCTGATGTCTTGGTTGAATCTTTACGATGCACAATTCAGTCATCATGCACGGTTTTAATGAAAAGTTCTTAGGTCCCCCCCCCCCCCCCCCCCCCGAAAAAACCTTCCCACCCAATTAAATGTTGACTGGCAACTGCAAAGTCTTCCTACCTGGCAGAATGATAACAGATGATTTGTATCAAATCGGGAGGGCATTTGTTTGACGAACTCTTTCCATCAAATGTACACAGTAGGACTACATTGTACAGTACAGAAACACAGCTAGCCCAATGATCGCTTGCTAGGTAGGTGTGCATTTGAATTAAAAAAGGGAAACTATCCCCTCCTGCAGGTTTTCTATGAAGCCAGCTAGATCTACTCAAAAGTTTCTAAAGCTAGCCGGCTTCAGCTAGCTTCACGTTCCAGCTCAGGCTTCGTCCGTACTACAGCGGTTGACTTGCTCGTCCGCGTGTCACACATAACTAGCCGAACGCTAAACTGTTTATTGAGCGCTTCACGTTCCAGCTCAGGCTTCGTCCGTACTACAGCGGTTGACTTGCTCGTCCGCGTGTCACACATAACTAGCCGAACGCTAAACTGTTTATTGAGCGCTTCACATTCCAGCTCAGGCTTCGTCCGTACTACAGCGGTTGACTTGCTCGTCCGCGTGTCACACATAACTAGCCGAACGCTAAACTGTTTATTGAGCGCTTCACATTCCAGCTCAGGCTTCGTCCGTACTACAGCGGTTGACTTGCTCGTCCGCGTGTCACACATAACTAGCCGAACGCTAAACTGTTTATTGAGCGCTTCACGTTCCAGCTCAGGCTTCGTCCGTACTACAGCGGTTGACTTGCTCGTCCGCGTGTCACACATAACTAGCCGAACGCTAAACTGTTTATTGAGCGCTTCACGTTCCAGCTCAGGCTTCGTCCGTACTACAGCGGTTGACTTGCTCGTCCGCGTGTCACACATAACTAGCCGAACGCTAAACTGTTTATTGAGCGCTTCACATTCCAGCTCAGGCTTCGTCCGTACTACAGCGGTTGACTTGCTCGTCCGCGTGTCACACATAACTAGCCGAACGCTAAACTGTTTATTGAGCGCTTCACATTCCAGCTCAGGCTTCGTCCGTACTACAGCGGTTGACTTGCTCGTCCGCGTGTCACACATAACTAGCCGAACGCTAAACTGTTTATTGAGCGCTTCACATTCCAGCTCAGGCTTCGTCCGTACTACAGCGGTTGACTTGCTCGTCCGCGTGTCACACATAACTAGCCGAACGCTAAACTGTTTATTGAGCGCTTCACATTCCAGCTCAGGCTTCGTCCGTACTACAGCGGTTGACTTGCTCGTCCGCGTGTCACACATAACTAGCCGAACGCTAAACTGTTTATTGAGCGCTTCACATTCCAGCTCAGGCTTCGTCCGTACTACAGCGGTTGACTTGCTCGTCCGCATGTCACACATAACTAGCCGAACACTAAACTGTTTATTGAGACACGACATGGCTGAAACAGCAATCCATGGGCGAGCCACGTTTTCATTGGTGCAAAAAAAAAAAAATTTTTTTTTTTTTTTAAACTTATCGAAAGAAAAGTTATCTTTGCAAATTCAGCAGGCGATGTTGTGAAAGAGGCTCTTAGAAGTGGAGTGTTTATTTAATGCCCTTTTAAATTGTTTTCTTTAAAGTGTATCCTTTATTTAACTAAGGCAAATCAGTTAAGAACAAATTCTTATTTTACCACGACGGCCTACCCCGGGGCCAAACCCCCGGACGACGACGCTGGGCCGATTGTGCGCTGCCCTATGAGACTCCCAATCACGGCCGGATGTGATACAGCCTGGATTCGAACCAGGGACTGTAGTAATGTGTGTAGTGGAGGGTATACGCCACATACCCACATTTTTCTTTCAGGGGTGCATTGCGTAAACTCACTTCTTAATCCCTACTGATGAGTATCAAAGTAGTGTAGCGGAGGTACACGACCTATCAATGATGTAGTACAATAGAGAAATCATGCACAAAGTTGCCTACACAACCACAAAGCATGTGAAATATACTGAACGGCAAAAAATATAAAAGCCATATGTATAAAGTGTTTAGTCAAAAATAAAGAAAATCTTTGAAATTGTTGCGTTTATATTTTTGTTCAGTTTATATATATATATATATATATATATATATATATATATATATATATATATATTACAAGTGTGCCACACACAGCTTGTTTCAGCCGAATATCAGGCAGCAGGAGCGTTCAGCTCTCAACTGATTGTCGCATGGAGCAGCTCACAGAACAATGACATCGGTAGCCAGTAGGGTAGGAAAGATGTTTTAGCTTATGGGGGGGGGGGGGCAAAATTTGAGGATACCCACTTATCCAGGCACTGCAAGACCACTTGCTTATTGTTCATGTCGTCTTCGGCATGCTTATTAATGCACAAGTACCTCTTTCTCCACTCCCCTCAATTTTTTTATATTAAGTCATACAAAAGTGTTACATTGTGTGAAGTTTAAAATGCATTCTGTTATTACTAAATGTTTAATGTGATATATATTACAAATATGTATATTTTACACCCCAAAACAACATTTGATTAATAAATCATTAAAAAAAAATCTATAACTTGATGAAGTTCTCATTAGTATTATGAAATACTTTGGATCAATTTGATTAATCTCAGCACAACGGAGGACAGTTTCGACCAAAAACACAAGACCAAATTAAAAACAGCAGGTCTAATGCAGCTGTTTAAAAAAAATATAATCTCAATATCAAATCACTTCTGGGTAGCAAAAACCCCCAACAATAAAACAAATATAGTTTCTTAGCAAAGAGCAATTTCTCTAGCAAGAATTTATCTAAGACTGTCGGAGGGATCTGAGTGGGGAGGGAAACAGGCTACAATTTACAGCTCTTACACAAAAAAAATACAATATAATTTTCACAAACTCAGTATTATTCCAAACTCATAGTGTGGTAATATATATATATAAAAACACAGGAAAATTACATTTTTGACTGCACTGGGACTTTAAGTAAAAAATAAATATACTGCTGTAGATGCAATACTGGCCTTTTGTCAGCAAGTCACTCACTGTACCTGCAAGCAACCTAGCATTTCTGCTCACTGCCATGACACCATATCAACATGTGTTTCTGGTGGAGGGCTCTGGAGACCTACCGTCCTAGCGCACCTGGCATACCAGGTTCTAATAATTAGCTGGTTGATAAAGATGTGAAAACCTACAGGAGGGTAGGCTCTCCAGGAACAGGGTTGGAGAGTCCTGCTCTAGTGGATATGAGGGATCAGTAGATATCTTTAAGAACAATAACAAATAAAGGCTAGCTGACTGGGTCCTACCTTAACAGATATAAAGGCTAGCTGACTGGGTCCTACCTTAATAACAGATATAAAGGCTAGCTGACTGGGTCCTACCTTAATACCTTAATAACAGATATAAAGGCTAGCTGACTGGGTCCTACCTTAATAACAGATATAAAGGCTAGCTGACTGGGTCCTACCTTAATACCTTAATAACAGATATAAAGGCTAGCTGACTGGGTCCTACCTTAATAACAGATATAAAGGCTAGCTGACTGGGTCCTACCTTAATAACAGATATAAAGGCTAGCTGACTGGGTCCTACCGTAATACCTTAATAACAGATATAAAGGCTAGCTGACTGGGTCCTACCTTAATAACAGATATAAAGGCTTGCTGACTGGGTCCTACCTTAATAACAGATATAAAGGCTAGCTGACTGGGTCCTACCTTAATAACAGATATAAAGGCTAGCTGACTGGGTCCTACCTTAATAACAGACATAAAGGCTTGCTGACTGGGTCCTACCTTAATAACAGATATAAAGGCTAGCTGACTGGGTCCTACCTTAATAACAGATATAAAGGCTAGCTGACTGGGTCCTACCTTAATAACAGATATAAAGGCTAGCTGACTGGGTCCTACCTTAATATCTTCCTCCTCCTCCTCCTTCTTGGGCTCCTTCAGTGGCTCGTCATCAGGATTTAAGTCTTCCATCTCAACCTTTAAAACACAAAATGTTTCCATTGAATTTAATTTTTGGATTATTATTTTTTTTAAATGCCATTAGGTAGGTAGAATTAATATTCTATAATAAAAATAATAAAAACTTTACAACCACACAAGTTGCGACACCGAAATCATTGAGGATAGTGCCAACAGGAACGACACATATTTTAATAAGAGAGGACAAGGTTCACTCTTATAGCAGGAACCCATTATATAAGCGCTCAATAAAAAAAAGGTGCTACGACTAGAATGTATCCCCCGTGTGGATGCTAGGTGAATTGGAACAGCATTAAGCTGCATTCCAAATGAACCTCCCCTGCATCCCATTTCCCCGTAACACGGTGGAGCCTTGGGCCGTGAGCTTCATACTTTCTGTTTTGGTCCACTAGCTTCACAAACAATATTTCTGGTTATTGAAAATTATATTTGACAGTGATTTAGATTGGTACAATGATTCCTCTTCACTATTCAGTTCTTGCTTTTTTTCTCACAAACTGAAATTGAGTGAACAGTGTACAATTCTATCGACCAGGAAATGACAGAGCAATTTCTACATTGGCCACTAGATAACACAGCCAAAGTCAAAACAGCTTTGTCAATTTTTACAACAAATACCACTCTGGTTGGGAGAAATCAAAAAGGCAAATATCCCAGCCAATAGGCAAATATCCCAGCCAATAGGCAAATATCCCAGCCAATAGGCAAATATCCCAGCCAATAGGCAAATATCCCAGCCAAAAGGCAAATATCCCAGCCAAAAGGCAAATATCCCAGCCAATAGGCAAATATCCCAGCCAATAGGCAAATATCCCAGCCAAAAGGCAAATATCCCAGCCAAAAGGCAAATATCCCAGCCAATAGGCAAATATCCCAGCCAATAGGCAAATATCCCAGCCAATAGGCAACTATCCCAGCCAATAGGCAAATATCCCAGCCAAAAGGCAAATATCCCAGCCAATAGGCAAATATCCCAGCCAATAGGCAAATATCCCAGCCAAAAGGCAAATATCCCAGCCAATAGGCAAATATCCCAGCCAATAGGCAAATATCCCAGCCAAAAGGCAACTATCCCAGCCAAAAGGCAACTATCCCAGCCAAAAGGCAAATATCCCAGCCAATCACAACACTGACAGGTAAGAATTACCGTGAAACACTAATTTCACCACTACTGCCGATATTCAAACAAATCCACCTTTAACGCACCTAACGGGTATAAAAACCAAGATGTCAACATATTGTGACATGTTCCCGTACTACATACCTCCTCAATAGCAGCGTCCTGAAGCAGGGAACGGACATCCAGCCGCACCATGTGACGTGGAGACGACTCCCAGTTACTGGACATCTAGACGGACAGAAAACAGAAATTGAAAACAGAACGGGAATTTAAAAAAAACACTATATATTGCCATTAAAAAAAAAAAAAACTATATAGACACAAGAAAATAAATAGACAATCTACGCATGGTCTATCACTGTCGTTATCAATGCCTTGATAAATATGACCCCTGAATCCACTAAAAATGTATAAGAGCTCTGCGGTTGTTGACTCGAGGACACTCAGTACAGTACCTTCTGAATATCATCCATCTTCCGTCCATGGGCATTTCTTTTAGCACAAGTCTGATTGTCTGCCGTGATTTCCGCCAAGTATACCTGGTATAAAAAATACATTTGACACGTTTCCACGTAATGTAGGCCACATCAGGAAACGTATATGTTTTAATTCGGTTCGAATCTCCACACTAGTACACAACTTCGAATTAAGTCATTCATTGGGCATGAATTCTAAAATGCTAAGCTAGTATGGACTAAGGAACGGTATTTTTTTGATATTTCAAGATATGAAAACGTCAACTCACCTCAAAGCCTTTAGTCTTGGCAGCACTCCAGAACTGATCAAAGTATTTAACCCTGTCATTGATGGCGTCGATGATGAGGAAGGGGAAGAAGCCGTCGTCTAGGGTCTTCCTGAATGTTTTTAGCATACTGTTCCTGTACGTGTCTTCCATCTCGGCTTCGTACTCGTATTCCAGACACTGACAAAAATACAAAAATAAACCATTTATGAATTGATATTAAAAATACAAAATAAACATGTGTTCAAATATTTAATTATAAACTGGGTAGTTCGAGCCCTGAATGCTGATTGGCTGAAAGCCGTGGTATATCAGACCGTATAAAAATGGACAAAACATTTTATTTTTACTGCTCTATTTACATTGCTAACCAGTTTATAACAGTAATAAGACACCTCGGGGGTTTGTGATTTACGCCCAATATACCACGGCTAAGGGCAGTGTCCAGGCACTCCGCGTTGCGCATAAGAACCATATACCCTTAGCCGTGGTATATTGGCCCATATACCACACCCTCTTCGGTGAGTTATTGCTTAATGAAAACAACATAGCATAAATGGGGCCCATTTGCTTCATGCATTACAATAGCTCCAGTGAGACACCATATTACACATGGGTAAGTTTTCTTAAGGCCTACAGTCATCTCCTACAGAGAGATAGTATTTCACTAAACTGCTCTCTTGTAGAAAGTCTTATGCTCTACATATAGCAGGAACACACACACACACACACACACACACACACACACACACACACACACACACACACACACACACACACACACACACACAGAGAGAGAGGTTTAAGTCAGTCAGAGAGCAAACAGAAGGACACACCTTGAGTTTGATCCGTTTCCCTGTTTCTGGGTCCTTCTCCACCTTCTCCACCTCCGTCATGAAGTAGTCGTCTAACCCCAGCACTCTGGGTGGAGCCCCTCCACACTCCACCTCCTTGTCCTTAACCCACGCAACAACATTTCACATTTTAGTCCGTTAGCAGACGCTCTTATCCAGAGACACTTACAGTTATAGTGTACTCATCTTTTTTTTTTAAAGGTAGCTAGATGAGACAACCACCTTTCACAGTCACAGCAAGCAAAACTTCCTGAATAAAGCCGCTAGCAGAAAAGTCAGAGCTAGTAACGACAAGGTATTTCAGGGAGAGAAGGCAGCGCTCGAGACGTTTCAGGGAAGACGACGACTACGAGTGGTGCAGGTTAGAAATGGATAGCAGCGTGCGTTTAAGACGAGTGGGGCAGGTATTTAGGTTAACCTGATCCACCATCCTGACCGTCGCTCTCTCGTAGCTCTCGAGATCAGGATGGTGGAACGAGGCTAGGTAGTTGACCGTTGTGAAAGAACTCTGGGATACAATATATCATATATTAGTATATCTGGAAAACAGGAAACGCGGGACAGGAGAGAACATTTCATCCCAGACAAGTTATTATTACCACAACAGAACAGCCACGTTGGAAGATACAGGAAGTACTGTATTTAGGTTCCACTCACCCGTATCAGCTTGGCCACATGGCTTTTCCCACTTCCTGGTAGGCCTCTCATTATGATGACGATCTGAGAAACATCAGAGGTTATGGAACTCAATCATACACGAGACATGCATCTGGGGATATGAGATCTGTCTACTCTTGTTGTACTTGAGGATGTTATTATCCTGGCAACGCATTTCTTAATTGTCCCCGAGAGGGGTAAATAAAGTTGTATTGAAGTGAATGAGGAAGTACTGTATTTAAAAGTTGTATTGAAGTGAATGAGGAAGTACTGTATTTAAAAGTTGTATTGAAGTGAATGAGGAAGTACTGTATTTAAAAGTTGTATTGAAGTGAATGAGGAAGTACTGTATTTAAAAGTTGTATTGAAGTGAATGAGGAAGTACTGTATTTAAAAGTTGTATTGAAGTGAATGAGGAAGTACTGTATTTAAAAGTTGTATTGAAGTGAATGAGGAAGTACTGTATTTAAAAGTTGTATTGAAGTGAATGAGGAAGTACTGTATTTAAAAGTTGTATTGAAGTGAATGAGGAAGTACTGTATTTAAAGTTGTATTGAAGTGAATGAGGAAGTACTGTATTTAAAGTTGTATTGAGGTGAATGAGGAAGTACTGTATTTAAAGTTGTATTGAAGTGAATGAGGAAGTACTGTATTTAAAAGTTGTATTGAAGTGAATGAGGAAGTAAGTGAATGAAGAGTAAGATGATTGAGCGAGAAGTCATTTATTTGCACCCTTTCTGGACGAGTGTCTCGGCCTGGCAGTTTGAGAAGGTCCTCCACGTTCTTGGTCTCCGGTTTCTTCTCCATCCTGGAAGGAGGAGCAGTCGGTGGGGGGGGAGGAGGGTGGGACGACGTGGGGCCTCCTCCTCCTCCTCTCTCCTCTGGGTAACTCCTCCGTTCACCTAGACCACAAGACAGGACAGTCAGTGCAAAGCAAAAAAAAAGAGAAACCTGTCGCAATTTTACTTTAAAACCAAGAGGCATGAAAAGACAAGCAAACTGAAAATTAGTAGGACAATGGAAGTTGCCTTCACAAACACCATTTTGATTGTTAAAACCAACGCGTTTTTCGGCATGTACACTACCTGTAAAAAGTTTTAGAACACCTACTCATTCAAGGGTTTTTCTTTATTTTTACTATTTTCTACATTGTAGAATAATAGTGAAGACATCAAAACTATGAAATAACATATGGAATCATGTAGTAACCAAAAAAGTGTAAAATAAATTAAATACATTTTATATTTGAGATTCTTCAAATAGCCACCCTTTGCACACTGTTGGCATTCTCTCAACCAGCTTCATGAGGTAGTCACCTGGAATGCATTTCAATTAACAGGTGTGCCTTGTTAAAGGTTGATTTGTGGAATGTATTTACTTCTTAATGCATTTGAGCCAATCAGTTGTGTTGTGACAAGGTAATGGTGGCTATCGGAGTGTGGTGTCAGGAAAACAACCTCACACTCAACGTCAACAAAACTAAGGAGATGATTGTGGACTTCAGGAAACAGCAGAGGGAACACCCCCCTATCCACATCGATGGAACAGTAGTGGAGAGGGTAGCAAGTTTTAAGTTCCTCGGCATACACATCACAGACAAACTGAATTGGTCCACTCACACAGACAGCATCGTGAAGAAGGCGCAGCAGCGCCTCTTCAACCTCAGGAGGCTGAAGAAATTCGGCTTGTCACCAAAAGCACTCACAAACTTCTACAGATGCACAATCGAGAGCATCCTGGCGGGCTGTATCACCGCCTGGTATGGCAACTGCACCGCCCTCAACCGTAAGGCTCTCCAGAGGGTAGTGAGGTCTGCACAACGCATCACCGGGGGCAAACTACCTGCCCTCCAGGACACCTACACCACCCGATGTCACAGGAAGGCCATAAAGATCATCAAGGACATCAACCACCCGAGCCACTGCCTGTTCACCCCGCTATCATCCAGAAGGCGAGGTCAGTACAGGTGCATCAAAGCTGGGACCGAGAGACTGAAAAACAGCTTCTATCTCAAGGCCATCAGACTGTTAAACAGCCACCACTAACACTGAGTGGCTGCTGCCAACACACTGACACTGACTCAACTCCAGCCACTTTAATAATGGGAATTGATGGGAAATGATGTAAATATATCACTAGCCACTTTAAACAATGCTACCTTATATAAATGTTACTTACCCTACATTATTCATCTCATACGCATACGTATATACTGTACTCTATATCATCGACGGTATCCTTATGTAATACATGTATCACTAGCCACTTTATACTATACTATGCCACTTTGTTTACATACTCATCTCATTTGTACATACTGTATCCGATACCATCTACTGTATCTTGCCTATGCTGCTCTGTACCATCACTCATTCATATATCCTTATGTACATATTCTTTATCCCCTTACACTGTGTACAAGACAGTAGTTTTGGAATTGTTAGTTAGATTACTTGTTATTACTGCATTGTCGGAACTAGAAGCACAAGCATTTCGCTACACTCGCATTAACATCTGCTAACCATGTGTATGTGACAAATAAAATTTGATTTGATTTGATTTGATTTGATTTACAGAATATAGCCCTATTTGATAAAAGACCAAGTCCATATTATGGTAAGAACAGCTCAAATAAGCAAAGAGAAACGACAGTCCATCATTACGTTAAGACATGAAGGTCAGTCAACACAGAACATTTCAAGAACTTTGAAAGTTTCTTTCAGAGCAGTCGCAAAAACCATCAAGCGCTATGATGAAACTGGCTCTGAAGAGGACCGCCACAGGAAAGGAAGACCCAGAGTTACCTCTGCTGCAGAGGATAAGTTCATTGGAGTTAACAGCCTCGGAAATTGCAGCCCAAATAAATGCTTCACAGAGTTCAAGTAACAGACACATCTCAACATCAACTGTTCAGAGGAGACTGCGTGAATCAGTCCTTCATGGTCGAATTGCTGCAAAGAAACCACTACTAAAGGACACCAATAAGAAGAAGAGACTTGGTTGGGCCAAGAAACACGATCAATGGACATTAGACTGGTGGAAACTTGTCCTTTGGTCTGATGAATCCAAATGGGAGATTTTTGGTTCCAACTGCTGTGTCTTTGTGAGACGTGCTGTGGGTGATCTCTGCATGTGTATTTCCCACCGTGAAGCATGGAGGAGGAGGTGTGATGGTGAGGGGGGTACTTTGCTGGTGACACTGTCAGTGATTTATTTATAATTAAAGGCGCACTTAACCAGCATGGCTGCCACAGCATTCTGCAGCGATACATCATTCCATCTGGTCTGCACTTTGTGGGACTATCATTTGTTTTTCAACAGGACAATGATCCAAAACACACCTCCAGCCTGTGTAAGCGCTATTTGAGAGTGATGGAGTGCTGCATCAGATGACCTGGCCTCCACAATCACCCAACCTCAACCCAATTGAGGTGGTTTGGATGAGTTGGACCGCAGAGTGAAGGAATTGCTGTAAACAAGTGCTCAGCATATGTGGGAACTCCATCAAGACTGTTGGAAAAGTATTCCAGGTGAAGCTGGTTGAGAGAATGCCAAGAGTGTGCAAAGATGTCAGCAAGGCAATGTTTCGCAGGTACTGTTTTCATGAAGCTGCCAGTTGAGTACTTGTGGGGCGTTCGTTTCTCAAACTAGACACTAATGTACTTGTCCTCTACTCTGGTTCGAGCCAGTTTGTGCTGTTCTGTGAAGGGAGTAGTACACAACGTTGTACCAGATCTTCAGTTTCTTGGCAATTTCTCACATGGAATAGCCTTCAATTCTCAGAACAAGAATAGACTGACGAGTTTCAGAAGAAAGTGCTTTGGTTTCTGACCATTTTGAGCCTGTAATCGATCCCACAAATGCTGATGCTCCAGATACTAAACTAGTGTAAAGAAGGACAGTTTTATTGCCTCTTTAAATCAGGACAACAGTTTTCAGTCGTGCTAACATAATTGCAAAAGGGTTTTCTAATGATCAATTAGCCTTTTAAAATGATAAACTTTGATTAGTTAACACAACGTGCCATTGGAACACAGGAGTGATGGTTGCTGATAATGGGCCTCTGTACGCCTATGTAGATATTCCATTACAAATCAGCCGTTTCCAGCTCCAATAGTAATTTACAACATTAACAATGTCTACACTGTATTTCTGATCAATCTGATATATTTTAATGGACAAAACATGTGCTTTTCTTTCAAAAACAAGGACATTTATAAGTCACCCCAAACTTTTGAAAGGGAGTGTATGTTTGTTAGAGTCCGCAGTACATAGCATGTCTTAGCATATGTTTGTTAGAGACCGCAGTACATAGCATGTCTTAGCATATGTTTGTTAGAGACTGCAGTACATAGCATGTCTTAGCTAGCATATGTTTGTTAGAGACCGCAGTACATAGCATGTCTTAGCATATGTTTGTTAGAGACCGCAGTACATAGCATGTCTTACCATATGTTTGTTAGAGTCCGCAGTACATAGCATGTCTTAGCATATGTTTGTTAGAGACCGCAGTACATAGCATGTCTTAGCATATGTTTGTTAGAGACTGCAGTACATAGCATGTCTTAGCTAGCATATGTTTGTTAGAGACTGCAGTACATAGCATGTCTTAGCTAGCATATGTTTGTTAGAGACCGCAGTACATAGCATGTCTTAGCATATGTTTGTTAGAGACTGCAGTACATAGCATGTCTTAGCATATGTTTGTTAGAGACCGCAGTACATAGCATGTCTTACCATACGCTGAGGCACCATGGTTGTAGCGCTCCGGCCCGCGCTCGTCACTGTGGTCGTAGCGCTCAGGCCCACGTTCAGGCCCGCGCTCGAACGGAGGTCTGTCATAACCCCCAGGTCTTCCATAAGTATCCTCTCTGTCTCTACTTGTCCGGCTGCCCTCCCTCTCCCTCATGTCTCTGTCCCTGTAGCCCGGGCGAGGAGGTGGGGGACCGGGGCGAGGATGGCCAGGGGGTTGTCTGGAGAGATAAGAGAGACACACAATGAAAACCCCTCAGAACACTGCAGATCTGGACCGGTAGTTACAAAAAAGTTTTTTTTTTAAGAAAATGGGGTTGCTGATCTTGGATCAGTTTCCCCTTTTAGATCATAATGAATATGATAATATGGACAAGGAGGACCTGATCCTAGACCAGTACTCCTAACTCTTAGATGCTTTGTGAACACGCAGGCCCCGGAGCAGGCAGCATTCACAAGGCCACAACAACCAGCCAGACTAGTCACAGTGAGATATAATACCAGCTGGACTAGTCACAGTAACACAGTGTGATATAATACCAGCCGGACTAGTCACAGTGTGATATAATACCAGCTGGACTAGTCGCAGTAACACAGTGTGATATAATACCAGCCGGACTAGTCACAGTGTGATATAATACCAGCTGGACTAGTCACAGTAACACAGTGTGATATAATACCAGCTGGACTAGTCACAGTGTGATATAATACCAGCTGGACTAGTCACAGTGTGATATAATACCAGCTGGACTAGTCACAGTGACAGTGTGATATAATACCAGCCGGACTAGTCACAGTGTGATATAATACCAGCTGGACTAGTCACAGTGACACAGTGTGGTATAATACCAGCCGGACTAGTCACAGTGTGATATAATACCAGCTGGACTAGTCACAGTGACACAGTGTGATATAATACCAGCTGGACTAGTGACAGTGTGGTATAATACCAGCCGGACTAGTCACAGTGACACAGTGTGATATAATACCAGCTGGACTAGTCACAGTGTGATATAATACCAGCCGAACTAGTCACAGTGTGATATAATACCAGCCGGACTAGTCACAGTGTGATATAATACCAGCTGGACTAGTCACAGTGACACAGTGTGATATAATACCAGCTGGACTAGTGACAGTGTGATATAATACCAGCTGGACTAGTCACAGTGTGATATAATACCAGCCGAACTAGTCACAGTGTGATATAATACCAGCTGGACCAGTCACAGTGACACAGTGTGATATAATACCAGCTGGACTAGTGACAGTGTGGTATAATACCAGCCGGACTAGTCACAGTGACACAGTGTGATATAATACCAGCTGGACTAGTCACAGTGTGATATAATACCAGCTGGACTAGTCACAGTGACACAGTGTGATATAATACCAGCTGGACTAGTCACAGTGTGATATAATACCAGCTGGACTAGTGACAGTGTGATATAATACCAGCTGGACTAGTCACAGTGTGATATAATACCAGCTGGACTAGTCACAGTGTGATATAATACCAGCTGGACTAGTGAGTGTGGTATAATACCAGCCGGACTAGTCACAGTGACAGTGTGATATAATACCAGCCGGACTAGTCACAGTGACAGTGTGATATAATACCAGCTGGACTAGTCACAGTGACACAGTGTGATATAATACCAGCCGGACTAGTCATAGTGACAGTGTGATATAATACCAGCTGGACTAGTCACAGTAACACAGTGTGATATAATACCAGCTGGACTAGTCACAGTGACAGTGTGGTATAATACCAGCTGGACTAGTCACAGTGACACAGTGTGATATAATACCAGCCGGACTAGTCACAGTGACAGTGTGATATAATACCAGCTGGACTAGTCACAGTAACACAGTGTGATATAATACCAGCTGGACTAGTCACAGTGTGATATAATACCAGCCGGACTAGTCACAGTGACACAGTGTGATATAATACCAGCTGGACTAGTGACAGTGTGATATAATACCAGCCGGACTAGTCACAGTGACAGTGTGATATAATACCAGCCGGACTAGTCACAGTGACAGTGTGATATAATACCAGCTGGACTAGCCACAGTGACAGTGTGATATAATACCTGTCATCAACATCCATGGAGTGTTTGCTTGAAGCAGCAAGAACAGAACACAAAAACAAAATGTTAAGTGAGTCCTGCCTCTTGGTAGTTCTACATAGCGCTGTCACACAGTTCTGTAAAACCGCTGAGGTAAAAAAAAAAAGTGCTTTAGAAATAGATTTGATTGATAAGACTAATTGCATTAACAAGAACAGAAGACAAATTCATTAGTGGAGCCTGTAGTTATGTCACACACACACTGTGGGTGTTGTTAAACCCATAGCAATATCATGTATTATTCAATCATCTAGTTTAATCTCCACTAAATGTAACCAGGTATACCTGTCATCTCGAGGCGGATAGCGCTCCCTCTCGTATCGTTCTCTTTCAAAGTCCATGGGAGCTTTTTCTCTGTACATGTCCCTCTCCCTGCTGTACTCCCTGCGCTCCATGTAGGGGTCCACCGGTCGTCTGTCGTAGTACAGGTCTCTGTGGTAGGGGTCTCTCAGGGGGCCCAGTAGTTCTACAGGGGGAAAGGAGGTTATCGTTACAGTCGATGCCATTTAAGCAGGCACTTTTACCCAAAGCGACATACAGCATTAGCTGCTACCTGCAAAACCAATGTTAGTAACTTTCAAAAAAAAAAATCACCATGCAAAAATAAAACAGTCACCTTTTTCATAGCTCCTCTCCCTGTCGGGTAAGGGATCGGGCCTCAACACAATCCTCTCACCGTAGGAGATCCGCTCCACCGTGGCAGCACCCAGGTCTGGATAGCAACATGGAAATGTGGGGGTCAATGTCTTGGGGAGGGAACAAACACACACACACACACACACACACACACACACCTGGAGCGGCAGGTAACCTAGTGGTTAGAGCATTGGACTAGTAACCGAAAGGTTGCAAGATCAAATCCCCGAGCTGACAAGGTACAAATCTGTCGTTCTGCCCCTGAACAAGGCCACTGTTCCCTAGGCCGTCATTGAAAATAAGAATTTGTTCTTAATTTACATGCCTAGTTAAATAAAGGTGTGTGTAGTTGTTGTGAAATTGTTAGATTACTTGTTAGATATTACTGCACGGTCGGAACTAGAAGCACAATCATTTCGGTACACTCGCATTAACATCTGCTCACCATCTGTATGTGACCATAACATTAACATCTGCCAACCATGTGTATGTGACCATAACATTAACATCTGCCAACCATGTGTATGTGACCATAACATTAACATCTGTTCACCATGTGTATGTGACCATAACATTAACATCTGTTCACCATGTGTATGTGACCATAACATTAACATCTGCTCACCATGTGTATGTGACCATAACATTAACATCTGTTCACCATGTGTATGTGACAAATACAATTTGATTTGTATAATAGAAAAATAAACAAGGAGGCAACGGCGTGTTTCTGAAGCAGAATAACCACTTTCCGGTCTATAGGTTTTAAAGATAGAGATAACACAGTGTGGCTTGTGTGTTTCCAATGAGCATCCTTTAGTTACCTTTAGTTACCATTTATATATGTTTACAGAAGCTATTCCATTTTAACATCAGTCAATTAAAAGAAGTACCAATTTCCTAAAACAAATTCCAATACGCATTCCAATTCTCTTTAATGCTTTTCAATAATAGCCATTTGGAATTGGAACAGGAATTTAGAATACTTTCTGATTTGAATGGAATTGGAACAGGAATTTAGAATACTTTCTGAATTGAATGGAATTGGAACAGGAATTTAGAATACTTTCTGAATTGAATGGAATTGGAACAGGAACTGACCCCAAAACTGCTTCCTATTTCCATGTTTCTTTCCCTACCATGTCCATGTCCATAGTCGACAGTCTTCGGGATGACTGGTGCGTTGGGGACTGGAGGAATGGAGGACATGTACCCAGTATCTTGAGGGTTGGCGTCTCCCCACGTCACTGTTTTTGCAGCAGTTGAGTTAGAAATGAGATTGGTCGCCTGGGGTGGAGAAACAGGGTTAACACGTTTTTTAAAAATGGGTAAATATCTATAATTTGTAACTAAAAAATAAATAAAAAAAGAGTTAGAAATATGTATGTGACCTGGAAACGGACAATAATTAAAGTGGTCTTCTACAAATATATTGTTGGACTATAACCAGGTTTATACCCATATTATAACCAACATTATAACCAGGTTTATACCCATATTACGACCAGGTTTATACCCATATTACGACCAGGTTTATAACCAACTATTATAACCAGGTTTATACCCATATTATAACCAGGTTTATACCCATATTATAACCAGGTTTATACCCATATTACGACCAGGTTTATACCCATATTACGACCAGGTTGATAACCAACATTATAACCAGGTTTATACCCATATTACGACCAGGTTTATACCCATATTATAACCAGGTTTATACCCATATTATAACCAGGTTTATACCCATATTATAACCAGGTTTATACCCATATTACGACCAGGTTTATACCCATATTACGACCAGGTTTATACCCATATTACGACCAGGTTTATACCCATATTACGACCAGGTTTATACCCATATTACGACCAGGTTTATACCCATATTACGACCAGGTTTATACCCATATTACGACCAGGTTTATAACCAACTATTATAACCAGGTTTATACCCATATTATAACCAGGTTTATACCCATATTATAACCAGGTTTATACCCATATTACGACCAGGTTTATACCCATATTACGACCAGGTTTATACCCATATTACGACCAGGTTTATACCCATATTACGACCAGGTTTATACCCATATTACGACCAGGTTTATACCCATATTACGACCAGGTTTATAACCAACTATTATAACCAGGTTTATACCCATATTATAACCAGGTTTATACCCATATTATAACCAGGTTTATAACCAACTACTATAACCAGGTTTATAACCAACATTATAACCAGGTTTATAACCAACATTATAACCAGGTTTATACCCATATTACGACCAGGTTTATACCCATATTACGACCAGGTTTATAACCAACTATTATAACCAGGTTTATAACCAACATTATAACCAGGTTTATAACCAACATTATAACCAGGTTTATACCCATATTATAACCAGGTTTATACCCATATTACGACCAGGTTTATACCCATATTACGACCAGGTTTATAACCAACTATTATAAACAGGTTTATACCCAACATTATAACCAGGTTTATAACCAACATTATAACCAGGTTTATACCCATATTATAACCAGGTTTATACCCATATTACGACCAGGTTTATACCCATATTATGACCAACATTATAACCAGGTCTATAACCAACATTATAACCAACATTATAACCAGGTTTATACCCATATTATAACCAGGTTTATACCCATATTATGACCAGGTTGATAACCAACATTATAACCAGGTTTATACCCATATTATGACCAGGTTGATAACCAACACTATAACCAGGTTTATACCCATATTATGACCAGGTTGATAACCAACATTATAACCAGGTTTATACCCATATTATGACCAGGTTTATACCCATATTATGACCAGGTTTATAACCAACTATTATAACCAGGTCTATAACCAACATTATAACCA
This sequence comes from Oncorhynchus clarkii lewisi, assembly GCF_045791955.1. NCBI lineage: Eukaryota > Metazoa > Chordata > Actinopteri > Salmoniformes > Salmonidae > Oncorhynchus > Oncorhynchus clarkii. Next base: position 88,813,518 of record NC_092150.1, read on the forward strand.
GGTCTATAACCAACATTATGACCAGGTTTATACCCATATTATGACCAGGTTTATACCCATATTATGACCAGGTTGTAACCAACATTATAACCAGGTTTATACCCATATTATGACCAGGTTGATAACCAACATTATAACCAGGTTTATACCCATATTATGACCAGGTTTATAACCAACTATTATAACCAGGTCTATAACCAACATTATAACCAGGTTTATACCCATATTATGACCAACATTATAACCAGGTTTATACCCATATTATAACCAGGTTTATACCCATATTATGACCAGGTTGATAACCAACACTATAACCAGGTTTATACCCATATTATGACCAGGTTGATAACCAAAACTATAACCAGGTTTATACCCATATTATGACCAGGTTGATAACCAACATTATAACCAACATTATAACCAACATTATACCCATATTATGACCAGGTTTATACCCATATTATGACCAGGTTTATACCCATATTATAACCAGGTCTATAACCAACATTATAACCAGGTTTATACCCATATTATAACCAGGTTGATAACCAACATTATAACCAGGTTTATAACCATATTATAACCAGGTCTATAACCAACTATTATAACCAACATTATAACCAACATTATAACCAACATTATAACCAACATTATACCCATATTATGACCAGGTTTATACCCATATTATGACCAGGTTTATACCCATATTATAACCAGGTCTATAACCAACATTATAACCAGGTTTATACCCATATTATGACCAGGTTGATAACCAACATTATAACCAGGTTTATACCCATATTATAACCAGGTCTATAACCAACTATTATAACCAACATTATAACCAGGTCTATAACCAACATTATAACCAACATTATAACCAGGTCTATAACCAACTATTATAACCAGGTCTATAACCAACATTATAACCATGTTTATACCCATATTATGACCAGGTTGATAACCAACATTATAACCAGGTTTATACCCATATTATGACCAGGTTGTAACCAACATTATGACCAGGTTTATAACCAACATTATAACCAGGTTTATAACCAACATTATAACCAGGTTTATACCCATATTACGACCAGGTTGATAACCAACATTATAACCAGGTTTATACCCATATTATGACCAGGTTGATAACCAACATTATAACCAGGTTTATACCCATATTATGACCAGGTTGATAACCAACATTATAACCAGGTTTATACGCAACATTATAACCAGGTCTATAACCAACTATTAGAACCAGGTTTATACCCATATTATGACCAGGTTGATAACCAACATTATAACCAGGTTTATACCCATATTACGACCAGGTTGATAACCAACATTATAACCAGGTTTATACCAATATTATAACCATGTTTATACCCATATTATGACCAGGTTGATAACCAACATTATAACCAGGTTTATACCCATATTCCGACCAGGTTGATAACCAACATTATAACCAGGTTTATACCCAACATTATAACCAACATTATAACCAGGTTCGTACCCATATTATGACCAGGTTGATAACCAACATTATAACCAGGTTTATACCCATATTATGACCAGGTTGATAACCAACATTATAACCAGGTTTATACCCATATTATGACCAGGTTGTAACCAACATTATAACCAGGTTTATACCCATATTACGACCAGGTTGATAACCAACATTATAACCAGGTTTATACCCATATTACGACCAGGTTGATAACCAACATTATAACCAGGTTTATACCCATATTATGACCAGGTTGATAACCAACACTATAACCAGGTTTATACCCATATTATGACCAGGTTGATAACCAACATTATAACCAACATTATAACCAACATTATACCCATATTATGACCAGGTTTATACCCATATTATGACCAGGTTTATACCCATATTATAACCAGGTCTATAACCAACATTATAACCAGGTTTATACCCATATTATAACCAGGTTGATAACCAACATTATAACCAGGTTTATAACCATATTATAACCAGGTCTATAACCAACTATTATAACCAACATTATAACCAACATTATAACCAACATTATACCCATATTATGACCAGGTTTATACCCATATTATGACCAGGTTTATACCCCTATTATAACCAGGTCAATAACCAACATTATAACCAGGTTTATACCCATATTATGACCAGGTTGATAACCAACATTATAACCAGGTTTATACCCATATTATAACCAGGTCTATAACCAACTATTATAACCAACATTATAACCAGGTCTATAACCAACATTATAACCACCATTATAACCAGGTTTATAACCAACTATTATAACCACCTATTATAACCACCTATTATAACCAACATTATAACCAACATTATAACCAACATTATAACCAGGTTATAACCAACATTATAACCACCTATTATAACCAGGTTCATAACCAACATTATAACCAACATTATAACCAACTATTATAACCACCTATTATAACCAACATTATAACCAACATTATAACCAGGTCTATAACCAACTATTATAACTAACATTATAACCAGGTCTATAACCAACATTATAACCAGGTTTATACCCATATTACGACCAGGTTGATAACCAACATTATAACCAGGTTTATACCCATATTACGACCAGGTTGTAACCAACATTATAACCAGGTCTATAACCAACTATTATAACCAACATTATAACCAGGTCTATAACCAACATTATAACCAGGTCTATAACCAACTATTATAACCAACATTATAACCAGGTCTATAACCAACATTATAACCATGTTTATACCCATATTATGACCAGGTTGATAACCAACATTATAACCAACATTATAACCAGGTTTATAACCAGGTTTATAACCAACATTATAACCAACTATTATAACCAGGTTTATAACCAACATTATAACCAGGTTTATAACCAACATTATAACCAGGTTTATAACCAACATTATAACCAGGTTTATAACCAACATTATAACCAGGTTTATAACCAAAATAATAACCAGGTTTATAACCAACATAATAACCAGGTTTATAACCAACACAACAACCAACATAATAACCAACATTATAACCAACATTATAACTAACATTATAACCAGGTTTATAACCAACATTATAACCAGGTTTATAACCAACATTATAACCAGGTTTATAACCACCTATTATAACCAGGTTTATAACCACCTATTATAACCAGGTTTATAACCAACATTATAACCAACATTATAACCAACTATTATAACCAACATTATAACCAACATTATAACCAACATTATAACCAACATTATAACCAACTATTATAACCAACATTATAACCAACATTATAACCAGGTCTATAACCAACTATTTATTATAACTAACATTATAACCAGGTCTATAACCAATATTTTAACCAGGTTTATACCCATATTACGACCAGGTTGATAACCAACATTATAACCAGGGTTATACCCATATTATGACCAGGTTGTAACCAACATTATAACCAACATTATAACCAACTATTATAACCAACATTATAACCAACTATTATAACCAACATTATAACCAACATTATAACCAACTATTATAACCAACTATTATAACCAACATTATAACCAACATTATAACCAACATTATAACCAACATTATAACCAACTATTATAACCAACATTATAACCAACATTATAACCAACATTATAACCAACATTATAACCAACTATTATAACCAGGTTATAACCAACATTATAACCAACATTATAACCAGGTTATAACCAACATTATAACCAACATTATAACCAACTATTATAACCAACATTATAACCAACATTATAACCAGGTTATAACCAACATTATAACCAACATTATAACCAGTTTACAACCAGCCTCTTTATGCAAGTACATTCAGTATAATGAACATTTTAAAAAATGCCACGAGAGGCCTGATGACAACCGCAAATCTGGCAGTAAACCTAACTGTCGATAAAACAAAAACGCGCTAGACAAGGTGGCCGCTTGTCGGTAAAATAAATTGGTGCGAGAAATGGAGGTGGAAACCTTTTAACGCGCAGATAGTGATGCGGTATATTAACCATCATATCGAAGTAAACTTGGAGACATGCAAATTACACGTTGTGTGCTCCTCTCACTATGACAGGGTAAACCCACGGAGTTTATTAGACTACGGATTAAATCAGTTCCGATGGAACTTCACAGGGTGGTGAAAGTGCACGGTGACGAGCTTGACGCTCCTTTCCAATAGGAAATATTGAGGGTCTTATTCTGGTGACATGATGATCGATGCTTGGGTGCCCATTTGACAAATAAAAATAACATGACTCTTATCCATAATAATCTCATCATGTAGATAGTCTACCTGCACTGGCTGAGAGATGTTGGCTAAAGCACATGGAAATAAACACAGGGCACATTTGCTTTATAAAACACAAACATTTTTTGTTGTTGTATCAAAACCATCAGCAGAGTTGAAAATGAAATGGGGAAAAAGTCATTTGTATGTGCATAATTTCATCGCGCACAGCCTTTAAAAAAAATCTCTGTTGGGAATTATTATTATTATTTTTTTGAATATTTGCAAGCAAATCTTTCACCAATTGGATGGAAACCTAGCTAGTGACATGACTCAACTGTGAGATTTAACAGTTTTATATGGGCTTCCAAGAACTTTGAATAAATTCCCTGGTTTTCCCAAATTCCGGATTTCCGGAATCAGGAGGGAACAAGCAGCAAACCTGGAACCCTCTAAACCAGGATTTCTGGAAAACCAGGGAATTTATTCAAAGTTCCCGGGATTTTGCAACCCTATATACAAATACACACACATATATATATATATATATACACACGCACACGTATATATATATATATATATATATAAAATTACTTGAATAAACAGCTTGAAAGAAAGTACAGTTTTGTGTATTCTCAAACAAATGCCTATAGATTTACCTGCAGCTAAATTCTATATGTAAATGTCAAACAGTTCAATTCTATATTTTATGTAAAATATATACATTTGATTTAGTCATATTTTATATCAACAGGGTGTGGTGGTTTACCTGCAGGGCACTCCGGACCTCAGGGGGGATCTCTAGCCCCAGTAGCCCAGCAGGGAGCTCCGTCTTAGGGTCAGACGTGATGGATAGGGCCTCTCCCTCGGTCAAATTCTCCTGCATTTCTCTGTTCAGTACCAGAGAAACAGACCTACATTGTATTTAAAGTGCTGTGTGATTCATTTGCTAATATGAATGTACAGAGTAGCCTGGAATCCCGAACCTATTTTGTGCTAACATTCCTCTCCGTGTACTCCAAAAATGGTATCACAAAAGGGTGGCAATGAGTAGAATGATAGAACAATCAGACAGGTACTCAGGCTACATTCAGAGGTCTCTCACAAAAAAACAGTTGTGAAAAATGGCATTTCAAAAAAATATACAGTGCCAGTCAAATTTGGACACACCTACTCATTCAAGTGAATAATAGTGAAGACATCAAAACTATGTGCACAGTTGTCATCAAGGCAAAGGGTGGCTACTTCTGAGAACCTCAAATATAAAATATATTTTGGATTTGTTTAATTATTAACACTTTTTTGGTTACTATATGATTCCATATGTGTTATTTCCTTATTACAATGTAGAAAATAGTAAAAATAAAGAAAAACAAAAAATATTCAGACCTCTAGACTAAAATGGTTTCGATTGTTTTCCCCCCTCAATCTTCACACAATACCTCATAATGACGTCACAATACCCCATAATGACGTCACAATACCCCATAATGACGTCACAATACCCCATAATGACATCACAACACCCCATAATGACGTCACAATACCCCATAATGACGTCACAATACCCCATAATGACGTCACAATACCCCATAATGACGTCACAATACCCCATAATGACATCACAATACCCCATAATGACATCACAATACCCCATAATGACGTCACAATACCCCATAATGACGTCACAATACCCCATAATGACATCACAATACCCCATAATGACGTCACAATACCCCATAATGACGAAGCAAAAACAGGGTTTTAAGAAATGATTGCGATTTTTTTGTTGTTGAAATACCCAGCGATAGAAAAAGTACCCAAATGTCATACTTGAGTAAAAGTAAAGATTCCTTAATAGGAAATTACTCAAGTAAAAGTGAAAGTCACCCAGTAAAATACTACTTAAGTAAAAGTCTCAAAGTATATGTTTTTAAATATACTTAAGTGTCAAAAGAAAATGTAATTGATAAAATGTACTTAAGTATCAAAAGTACAAGTATAAATCATTTCAAATTCCTTATATTAAAGCAAATCAGACCACTACATTTTCTAGTTTTTTTAAAAATGTATTTACGGATAGCCAGGGGCATTGCTCCAAATGTCAAAGATAATTTACAAATTAAGCATGTGTTTTAGTGAGTCTGCCAGATCAGAGGCAGTAGGGATGACCAGGGTTCTCTTGATAAGTGGGTGAATTAGACATTTTTCCTGTCCTGCTAAGCCTTCAAAGTGTAACGAGCTGGGTGACAGGGAAAATGTATGGAGTAATAAGTACATTATTTTCTTTAGGAATGTAGTGAAGTAAAAGTTTTCCAAAATATTAATAGTAAAGTAAAGATACACAAGAAAACTACTTAAGATGAACTTTCAAGTACTTTTACTTAAGTACTTCACACCAAATGGAAAACCTCCTTCCTTAAGTATTCAGACCCATTGCTATGAGACTTGACATTGAGCTGGTGCATTACCGTTTCCACTTATCATCCCTGAGATGTTTCTACAACTTGATTGGTGTCGAAGGAATTGTCCGTAGAGCTCCGAGACAGGATTGTGTCGAGGCACAGATCTGGGGAAGGGTACCAAAACATTTCTGCAGCATTGAAGGTCCCCAAGAACACAGTGGCTTCCATCATTCTTAAATGGAAGAAGTTTGGAACCACCAAGACTCTTCCTAAAGCTGGCCGCCCGACCAAACTGAGCAGAAGAGAAGGGCCTTGGTCAGGGAGGTGACCAGGAAAACCTTCCAGAAGGGACAACCATCTCTGCAGCACTCCACCAATCAGGCATTTATGGTAGAGTGGCCAGACAGAAGCCACTCCTCAGTAAAAGGCACATGACAGCCCGCTTGGAGTTTGTCAAAAGGCACCTAAAGGACTGACAGACCATGAGAAACAAGACTCTCTGGTCAGATGAAACCAAGATTGAACTCTTTGGCCTGAATGCCAAGCGTCACGCCTGGAGGAAACCTGGCACCATCCCTACGGTGAAGCATACTGGTGGCAGTATTATGCTGTGGTGATGTTTTTCAGCGGCAGGGACTGGGAGACTAGTCAGGATCGAGGGTAAGATGAACGGAGCAAAGTAAAGACATCCTTGATGAAAACCTGCTCCAGAGTGCTCAGGACCTCAGACTGGTGTGAAGGTTCACCTTCCAACAGGACAACGACCCTAAGCACACAGCCAAGACAACGCAGGAGTGGCTTCAGGACAAGTCTCTGAGTGGCCCAGCCAGAGTCTGGACTTGAACCTGATCAAACATCTCTGGAGAGACCTGAAAATATCTGTGCAGCGACGCTCCTAATCCAACCTGACAGGGCTTGAGAGGATCTGCAGGGAATAATGGGAGAAACTCCCCAAATACAGGTGTGCCAAGCTTGTAATTGCTGCCAAAGGTGCATCAACAAAGTACTGAGTAAAGGGTCTGAATACTTATGTAAATGTGATATTTCAGGTGAATTTTTTTATACATTTACAAAAATATCTTAAATTGTTTTTGCTTTGTCATTATGGGGTATTGTGATGTCATTATGGGGTATTGTGATGTCATTATGGGGTATTGTGATGTCATTATGGGGTATTGTGATGTCATTGTGTGATATTGATTATTGATTGATTGAAAAATATTTTTTTCATCCATTTTACATTTTAGAATAAGGCTGTAACGTAACAAAATGTGGGAAAAGTCAAGGGGTCTGAATACTTTCCAAATGTAATGTATAGTTTGATATATATTGTGGCCATTAAAAAATGACAAGGTTTCACCAAGACAGTTTCTATCTTAGGGGCAACCCCATCCATACATACACATCTCTTAGGGTTGGGGTCAATTCCATTTCAATTCCAAGCAATTACAAAAGTAAACCAAATTGCAATTCCACATTTTCCTAGTTGAAAAGCATTGAAGAGAATTGGAATGGTACTTCCCGAATTGAACCCAATCCTGATGTCTCTAATTTACCTGATAAGCTTCAGCTCATGGGCAGCTTTCAGGATGATCTCATGTTGTCGTTGTGACAGAGCCAGTATGCCCGGTCCAGTTCCCTGTGAGGCTGGTTCCTGAGAGCTGTCTGGTCCAGTAGTGGGAGGAGCAAGGGCCTGGGAAGAGGTGGATGGAGGGATACCTAGATCTGATCTAGGTGGCTCGGCTCGTCCGTCGTAGTGGGGCCTATGCTCCTCAAAATCTGAGGGGTAGTTTCTCTCCGGAAGGGGTGGTCTTGATCTCTCCCACTCTGGAGGTGGCAAGTAGGGGGGTTCATCGTGCCTGTAAGGAGGGTCGTCCGGGTAGCCGCGACTTTGTAGCTTGCCTCCTCTTCCGTGCTCTTCTCCCTCGTAGGCGTATGGAGGACGGTCTCTGTCTCCCTCGTAGGCATATGGAGGACGGTCTTGGTCCCTCTCATCAGTCCACTCGTCCTCTCTGAAGCGGTCTGGGGGAGGGTAGTCTCTCTCTGGTAGTGGTCCTCCTCTCTCCCTGTCCCACTCCCCACCACGAGGAGGCTCATGGGGATAATACTCCTCGCCGCGGTCATAGTCATGTGGCGGGCGCTTCGGCCAGTCACGCGGTGGCAGCGGCCTTCCATACCTGTCATCATCAGGACCACCAAACTCCTCCCCGTACCCGTCGTGGGGGTACCCCTCCATCTCCTCGTGTGGCTGCTGCATCATACCCCGGGCCCTGCCCATCGGGGCTCCCCGAGGGCCCATCGGACGCCTCCTCATCCCCCCTCGCTCCATCATCATCTCAAGGGGAGGCGGACCTCTTGGCCCGACTCTGCCGTGGTTGGGGGGTCGTCCTGGGCCCGGGGGCCAGCCAAGGTCCCTATCCGTGTCGTGATATGGAGGATGATCACCAGGCCCCATCAGATCTCTGTCCATCATCTCTCTAGGTGGAGGAGGTCGCCCCCTCATGTCTCGCTCCATCATATCGTGGTGCATGGGCGGCCCTCTGGGGTTGTAGTCTCGATGCAGCGGGGGTCCCAGAGGGTCCATGTCATCGTGAGGCCCCATGGGGGATCCTAGAGGGTCATGGGGGTCCATGGCTCCGCGAGGAGGAGGAAGGGGGCGTCTGGGACCCCCCTGGTGCATGAAGCCGGGTCGGCCGCGTGGAGGGCGACTCCGCCCAGGATGGAAGGGGGCTCGGGGGCCTCCTCTCATGCCATGAGGAGGGGGCCTCCGGTCCATCCAGTAGGGATCTCCTTCCTCTCCCCAGTACTCTGGAGGTGGGGGGTCTGTTTCCTCCCAGTGGTGCCCGTCTAGAGGCTCTCCTCTCCCCATAGGGGGACCTCCTCTCCCTGGGTCTTCGTAGTAGTCCTCTGGAGAGTAGTAGTGCTCTTCAGGGACCCACATCTCCTCTTCAGGCAGAGGAGGACCTCCAGGTTTCTCCAGTGAAGGGTCCTGCTGCCAGTCCTCCTCTGGTCCTCCATGTTGTGATCTCATCTCTTCATGAGGAGGTCTGTAGTCGTAAGGAACCCCCTCCATGTCGTCCTCCGTCCTCCCACCTCCCAGGGGGACAGTGTTGGGACTGAAGTCTGGGATACCGGGCTGTTGTCCTCCACGTCCCCTCAGACCACCCCTTCCTCCTCGCCCCCTCATCCCTCCATCCAACTCCCCTCGTCCTCTACCTCCCCTCATGCCTCCATCAAACTCCCCTCGTCCTCTACCTCCCCTCATCCCTCCATCAAACTCCCCTCGTCCTCTACCTCTCCTCATCCCCCCATCAAACTCCCCTCGTCCTCTACCTCCCCTCATCCCTCCATCCGCCTCCCCTCGTCCTCTGACAGGCCCTAGCGGCTGGCCACGTCCCATGGGCCCCGGAGGACCAGGAGGTTGGTTGGTCATTGGGTCTGTCTTCGAAGGCTCCGGTCCCTGAGGCCTGTTGTTGTTATTGACATTATTCTTCAATGGCCCATCCGGTCCACCTGGTTTGAAAGCGGTCTTAGTGGGGGAAGCGGTTTTCGGGGACACAGAGGCATCGGTGGACACTTGGGGCTTGGTACCGGCAGGACCAGTAGGGCTCACCTTCTCCATGTTGACGGTGGATCCCTTACTAGCAGCAGCAGCAGCGTCAGCTTCTGCCTTCGTCTGAGGGATGGGGTCATTTTGGACGAAGAAGCCATCCAGTGAGTCCACCATGTCCTCTGACATATCCTCCGGTTCTGCTCCTGGTTTCCCTGGCCCGGTAGGTTTATTACCAGGAGGCTTGGAGCCCGCTGGTGTCTCAGTCTTACCCTGTGGTGGTTGTGTGTCTTTACTAGTGTCTGGTTTAGGCTGTGGGCCTATATGGGGAACTAGGGGATCAGGTGGTCTTTCAAAGCAGCCAGGGGGGTTTTGTCTCGTAGGGGGCTGGTCGAACCGGGACCCCTGCTGCCCAAAGCGAGGCCCTGGTCCTCTGGGGCCAGGCTGGTTGAACCTCTGGCGCTGCTCGTTGAACCTGGGGCCTGGTGGAGCATTAAACCTCTGCTGTTGACCGGATTGCTGCTGCTGGTCAAACAGCGGGCCGTTCCCTCTCGGACCATCAAACCTTGAAAAGTCAAATCACATGAATGATCTGTCAAAAGACATGTTAACCTCCAGATTGTCATGTTCAGGTACAAACAACATCTCTATGAGAGGTTAGCCCCCAAGTGAAACACAAACACACCGTTTCAATATCATTATGCCATGAGTACACAAGTTACCTTGGTCCTCTGGGGCTTTGGAAGGGTGGAGGCTGTCCTGGTGGTGGAACTGGTGATCTGGCCACACCTCTCCCTCCTGGGCCTGCCCCTCTCCCTCCTGGGCCCGCCCCTCTCCCTCCTGGGCCCGCCCCTCTCCCTGGAGTTCCAGACAGGTTGTACTGCTCTGCCTGAGGCCCTTGGTGTGGTTTTCCTGCTGGGGTTCCCATGCGTTGGGCGTTTGAGGGGCCTTGCTGCCCTGGTCGAGGGCCCTGCAACATGGATCCAGAGGTGGACGAGGGCTGGCTACCTGGCTGGGACGGCACGGACGGGCTCACCATGTGACCTTGTTGAATCTGCGAGTCCGGTCCAGATTGTGGGTACTGACCATATTGGTTGTACTGGTCCCCGTACCCTCCACTACCATACCGGTCACTACTACCGTATTGATCAGCGCCGTACTGACCACCGCCATCGCTGCCGCCGCTACCTCCATATTGACCGCTGCCGCCTCCGTACTGTTGCTGCGTGGCTCGCAGGGTGGTGACCCTCTCCTGCAATGAATCAATCAAATATATTTTTATTTATTTTACCTTTATTTTACTAGGCAAGTCAGTTAAGAACAAATTCTTATTTTCAATGACGACCTAGGAACAGTGGGTTAACTGCCTGTTCAGGGGCAGAACGACAGATTTGTACCTTGTCAGCTTGGGGATTCGAACTTGCAACCTTTCGGTTACTAGTCCAACGCTCTAACCACTAGGCTACCCTGCCGCCCCTCCACTCTAACCACTAGGCTACCTTGCCGCCCCTCCACTCTAACCACTAGGCTACCTTGCCGCCCCTCCACTCTAGCCACTAGGCTACCCTGCCGCCCCTCCACTCTAACCACTAGGCTACCCTGCCGCCCCTCCACACTAACCACTAGGCTACCCTGCCGCCCCTCCACTCTAACCACTAGGCTACCCTGCGCCCCTCCACTCTAACCACTAGGCTACCCTGCCGCCCCTCCACTCTAACCACTAGGCTACCCTGCCCCCTCTACACTCTAACCACTAGGCTACCCTGCCGCCTCTACACTCTAACCACTAGGCTACCCTGCCGCCCCTCCACTCTAACCACTAGGCTACCCTGCCGCCCCTCCACTCTAACCACTAGGCTACCCTGCCGCCCCTCCACTCTAACCACTAGGCTACCCTGCGCCCTCTACACTCTAACCACTAGGCTACCCTGCCGCCTCTACACTCTAACCACTAGGCTACCCTGCCGCCCCAATATGACGACCCCTTTTTTCACATCAGCAGCGCCTGTACATGAAGCTGCCTGGGGATTTACTCAGTAACATAAAACACTTCGGGAACTCTGCAGATAGAAATGCAACGACTACAGCTGAATCTAGTCCCTCATTGTATGCGACAGACAGAACATATCTAAAAAAAAAGTCCTGTAACATTACATCCTACTGAACAGACCCCAGAGGCAGAGGGGGAGGGCCCCTCCTCTTCAGGCTGTACTGTACCTGTAGGTGTGCTGAGGTGGAGTTTGTCTGGTTGTACTGTACCTGTAGGTGTGTTGAGGTGGAGTTTGTCAGGTTGTACTGTACCTGTAGGTGTGCTGAGGTGGAGTTTGTCTGGTTGTACTGTACCTGTAGGTGTGCTGAGGTGGAGTTTGTCTGGTTGTACCTGTAGGTGTGCTGAGGTGGAGTTTGTCTGGTTGTACCTGTAGGTGTGCTGAGGTGGAGTTTGTCTGGTTGTACCTGTAGGTGTGCTGAGGTGGAGTTTGTCTGGTTGTACCGTACCTGTAGGTGTGCTGAGGTGGAGTTTGTCTGGTTGTACCTGTAGGTGTGCTGAGGTGGAGTTTGTCTGGTTGTACCTGTAGGTGTGCTGAGGTGGAGTTTGTCTGGTTGTACCTGTAGGTGTGCTGAGGTGGAGTTTGTCTGGTTGTACCTGTAGGTGTGCTGAGGTGGAGTTTGTCTGGTTGTACCTGTAGGTGTGCTGAGGTGGAGTTTGTCTGGTTGTACCTGTAGGTGTGCTGAGGTGGAGCTTGTCTGGTTGTACCTGTAGGTGTGCTGAGGTGGAGTTTGTCTGGCTGTACCTGTAGGTGTGCTGAGGTGGAGTTTGTCTGGCTGTACCTGTAGGTGTGCTGAGGTGGAGTTTGTCTGGCTGTACTGTACCTGTAGGTGTGCTGAGGTGGAGTTTGTCTGGTTGTACTGTACCTGTAGGTGTGCTGAGGTGGAGTTTGTCAGGTTGTACTGTACCTGTAGGTGTGCTGAGGTGGAGTTTGTCTGGTTGTACCGTACCTGTAGGTGTGCTGAGGTGGAGTTTGTCTGGTTGTACCGTACCTGTAGGTGTGCTGAGGTGGAGTTTGTCTGGTTGTACCGTACCTGTAGGTGTGCTGAGGTGGAGTTTGTCTGGTTGTACCTGTAGGTGTGCTGAGGTGGAGTTTGTCTGGTTGTACCTGTAGGTGTGCTGAGGTGGAGTTTGCCTGGTTGTACCTGTAGGTGTGCTGAGGTGGAGTTTGTCTGGTTGTACCTGTAGGTGTGCTGAGGTGGAGTTTGTCTGGTTGTACCGTACCTGTAGGTGTGCTGAGGTGGAGTTTGTCTGGTTGTACCGTACCTGTAGGTGTGCTGAGGTGGAGTTTGTCTGGTTGTACCTGTAGGTGTGCTGAGGTGGAGTTTGTCTGGTTGTACCTGTAGGTGTGCTGAGGTGGAGTTTGTCTGGTTGTACCGTACCTGTAGGTGTGCTGAGGTGGAGTTTGTCTGGTTGTACCGTACCTGTAGGTGTGCTGAGGTGGAGTTTGTCTGGTTGTACCTGTAGGTGTGCTGAGGTGGAGTTTGTCTGGTTGTACCTGTAGGTGTGCTGAGGTGGAGTTTGTCTGGTTGTACCGTACCTGTAGGTGTGCTGAGGTGGAGTTTGTCTGGTTGTACCGTACCTGTAGGTGTGCTGAGGTGGAGTTCATCTGGTTGTACGGTACCTGTAGGTGTGCTGAGGTGGAGTTTGTCAGGTTGTACTGTACCTGTAGGTGTGCTGAGGTGGAGTTTGTCAGGTTGTACTGTACCTGTAGGTGTGCTGAGGTGGAGTTCATCTGTTCCTGCCACTGTTTCCACTGTAACTCGTAGTCCTGTAGCTGGTCTTTATGTGGGTAGGACTGGAACTGCTCTTGCCATTGGCTGAAGGTGCGGCCCCAGTCTCCAAACACCGGGCCAAACTGCTGCTGCTGCTTCTCATAGTGACTCAGCTGCATGGCCATAGACATCGTCTACACAGGAGGACATTGAGGAGAATAGAACAGGCTTCGTTTTTCAAAATGAAACTACAAAATGCCCAACAGCAAAGAGACAACACACACTTCGACAGGAGCAAAGAGACAACACACACTTCGACAGGAGCAAAGAGACAACGCACACTTCGACAGGAGCAAAGAGTATGCACGATACGATGATGCCCTCTATGCTCACTCCAAAATTGTATTTTATTTTATCAATGCAAGACGCTGTGCAAATAAAATCGACTGCTCTTAGCATTACACTAGCATTACACTAGCTGAACAGACCTTGTATACAGCTGTTAGATTCTGGTGGAAGCAGTAGTCCTAGGTCCAGTAAGACCTAGTTATCCTAGTTAGACATAGTTAGACATAGTCCTAGTTAGACATAGTTAGACATAGTCCTAGTTAGACATAGTTAGTCCTAGTTAGACATAGTCCTAGTTAGACATAGTCCTAGTTAGACATAGTCCTAGTTAGACATAGTCCTAGTTAGACATAGTTAGACATAGTCCTAGTTAGACATAGTTAGACATAGTCCTAGTTAGACATAGTCCTAGTTAGACCTAGTTAGACATAGTCCTAGTTAGACCTTGTTAGACATAGTTAGACAGTTAGTTAGACATAGTCCTAGTTAGACATAGACCTAGTTAGACATAGTTAGACATAGTCCTAGTTAGACATAGTTAGACATAGTCCTAGTTAGACATAGTTAGACATAGTTAGACAGTGTCCTAGTTAGACATAGTTAGACAGTGTCCTAGTTAGACAGTGTCCTAGTTAGACATAGTTAGAAAGTGTCCTAGTTAGACATAGTTAGACAGTGTCCTAGTTAGACATAGTTAGACAGTGTCCTAGTTAGACAGTGTCCTAGTTAGAAAGGATGGAAATAATATTGTGTCAGTAGATCCTTACTTACCTCGAGCTGTGCAGGTTGTTGGATACACTGCTGGTACTGGTTGAGGATGACCTGTAGCTGAGCATGGTGCCGCATCAGGGCTTGGTACTGGTAGCCAGCTCTCTGCTGCTGGGCCTGCTGCCACTGGGCCGCTGCACTCTGGAGCTGCTTCAGCCGGGCCGCCTCTGCTGGGTCCTGGGCTAGGGGTGCAGGCTGCAGGTGGAGAGGAGTGTACATTGTAGTAAAGTTAACCCAAACTAACAAAGTAAGGAAGCCTTGGAGGAGTTAAGGGCTCCACAAAGTCTACGCAAACAGAGCAACGGATCATCATAATACGATCCGTTACAAATATTAGTCTGCACAAAAGTACGTAGAACTACGCAGAGAGCGACGAAGATGAAGCTTTGACGCTACGTTTACGAAGAGTCCTTCAGCCTTGTCCACGCTACGTTTAGTCCTTCAGCAATGTCCACGCTACATTTAGTCCTTCAGCCTTGTCCACGCTACGTTTAGTCCTTCAGCCTTGTCCATGCTACATTTAGTCCTTCAGCCTTGTCCACGCTACGTTTAGTCCTTCAGCAATGTCCACGCTACATTTAGTCCTTCAGCCTTGTCCACGCTACATTTAGTCCTTCAGCCTTGTCCACGCTACATTTAGTCCTTCAGCCTTGTCCACGCTACATTTAGTCCTTCAGCCTTGTCCACGCTACGTTTAGTCCTTCAGCAATGTCCACGCTACATTTAGTCCTTCAGCCTTGTCCACGCTACGTTTAGTCCTTCAGCCTTGTCCATGCTACATTTAGTCCTTCAGCAATGTCCACGCTACGTTTAGTCCTTCAGCAATGTCCACGCTACATTTAGTCCTTCAGCCTTGTCCACGCTACATTTAGTCCTTCAGCCTTGTCCACGCTACGTTTACGTAGAGTCCTTCAGCCTTGTCCACGCTACGTTTACGTAGAGTCCTTCAGCCTTGTCCACGCTACATTTACGTAGAGTCCTTCAGCCTTGTCCACGCTACGTTTAGTCCTTCAGCCTTGTCCACGCTACGTTTAGTCCTTCAGCCTTGTCCACGCTACGTTTAGTCCTTCAGCCTTGTCCACGCTACGTTTAGTCCTTCAGCCTTGTCCACGCTACATTTAGTCCTTCAGCCTTGTCCACGCTACGTTTAGTCCTTCAGCCTTGTCCACGCTACGTTTTGTCCTTCAGCCTTGTCCACGCTACATTTAGTCCTTCAGCCTTGTCCATGCTACATTTAGTCCTTCAGCCTTGTCCACGCTACATTTAGTCCTTCAGCCTTGTCCACGCTACGTTTAGTCCTTCAGCCTTGTCCACGCTACATTTAGTCCTTCAGCCTTGTCCACGCTACATTTAGTCCTTCAGCCTTGTCCATGCTACATTTAGTCCTTCAGCCTTCTCCACGCTACATTTAGTCCTTCAGCCTTGTCCATGCTACATTTAGTCCTTCAGCCTTCTCCACGCTACATTTAGTCCTTCAGCCTTGTCCACGCTACATTTAGTCCTTCAGCCTTGTCCACGCTACATTTAGTCCTTCAGCCTTGTCCACACTACATTTAGTCCTTCAGCCTTCTCCACGCTACATTTAGTCCTTCAGCCTTGTCCATGCTACATTTAGTCCTTCAGCAATGTCCACGCTATGTTTAGTCCTTCAGCCTTGTCCACGCTACATTTAGTCCTTCAGCCTTGTCCACGCTACATTTAGTCCTTCAGCCTTGTCCACGCTACATTTAGTCCTTCAGCCTTGTCCACGCTACCAGAACGTCACACAGGGACGAGAGCCTCTCTCTTTGTTTCTGTAGCGCGAGGAAGCTTAAATAACATTCCCATTCAATGATTTGTATTTTTTCCCCTGTGACATTGGTAAACCGATACGCGAAAACCTACCATATCACTGAATCGTTACCACACAGTCCGATTACATTCTGAAGATATTGAATTTCAAAACATATCAGACTCTCGGGAGACGATTGTCAGCAGTATCCCTTTCATACAGAGAAAAATCCCACTAATTCATTTTGTTGTGTTTTTTTTACAGGTAACACATCGTCTGCTATAAATGGGATATGTCTCACATACCAATATATTTACCTACAATTAGAATCTCAGACATGTTAAACGGTCAGGTTTCTCCTTTACCGTTTTGTCCTCCGGTGGAGGTGGTGGCGGGGGCTCCTCTTTGGGTGGGGGTGGTGGAGGGGCGCTCTTAGGGGGTTCCGATGGAGGGGGAGGCGCGGCTGTCGAGTGGGGCCGGGGCGTTTGGCCATCACCCTGACCCTGCTTGGCCTTCTCGGCTTTCAGCCTCTGCAGATTCTGGAGATGCTGCTTGTACCAATACTGCTGCTGTTCCTGGATGACAACAACAAACATCACATCAACACGACAATTTTAGACACGCTGGTTAGGATGTGCAGCCCCCTTTCCCTTCCTGCTTGTTGTAAATATGATGGAATAAACATAGCTACTATTGTGTTATAGTTAAAACCCTGCTCTGAGAGATGATTGGGGGAATGATAAATAGGCTTATCTCATGCAAGAAGATGGGTGATGAGAAGATCACAATACATTTAGAAACTAACAACACTACTAGCATGGTCCCAGATCTGTTTGTGCTGTTTTGCAGACTCCTACGGTCATTGATAAATCATAGGAGCTTGCTATATACAACATAAACAAATCTGGGGTCAGGCTATGACAATAGCACGCAGAAACAACGACTTCCCGATGCAATATGAGTAAATTACAAATCATATAAGGTACATTCTCGTCATTCCTGAGATGAAGTACGGGTACGTTTGCATGCCGTCGTGGAAAGGAGAACCTACTGCAGCAATGTGAAATACACATCCAAGATATTACCTGCAGCGACATTGACGTAAAATCGGGCTTTTCCTCCTCCGACCCAGAGGAATGTGCCTGGTCTTTCGAGGCCAAAGATTCTTTCGTGTTTACCTCTTTAGTCGCTGGAGTACCATTGTTCTGAGTGGGCACCGGAAGGGTCGAATCTGGTGGGGGAGGCTGGGCCTCCTTGGACTGCGGGGACTGTGGCGGTAGCGGCGGCTGCTGTGGTCCGGGCGGACCGGCTTGCATGGTCTGATACTCATCTTGATAAGGGGAAGGGGCACCGGCCCCCGTTGAACCATACCCATATCCCGAACTGCCTTGCCACGATTCGGCCGCAGTACCACCGCCGCCATAGGGGTTTGCATCTACGTTCCTGTCGTGGTGCAGCACGGATTGGAGCTGTTTTTGGTGGAGCTGTTGCAGCTGCTGCATCTGCTGGAGATGCTGCTCCCGCAGGCTGTTGAACGTGGAACCGGGTGCCGCTGCGGGCGTAGCGGCTCCATAACTCCCGAATCCACCTGCGAAGCCTTCGCCTTGAGGAGACGGCGCGCCGAAGTTCTGCTGCGAAGGTGGTTGATGGCCACCGCCGTAGTTAGTACCCCAAGGATACATGCTTGGAAACAGCGGGCTTGTGTGGGCCTTTGTGCTCACATAAAACCGGCGCAGTGAAAAATACAACGCTACCCTCGATATAGAGGTACGTTTTCACGCGCGTTACAAACCGTAAACAAACGCTGATTATTGATCGCGTTTGTTGTATCAGTAAACGTTAACAAATTAAAGAAAATGCGTTGTTCGCCTTGGTTTTCGGGTTCCGTATCCTTTAGCTAGAAAGCTAACTAGCTGGTTGTGGAGGGAGACGTGGGAAACGTACACGCCGATTGGTTGGTATGACGGATGTACGTCATGAATACATCATTTCCGGATCAATCAAATTGTTGTTATTTTTACATTCCACAAGAGGGTGACATTTCTACATAAATACACAGACCTCAAATGCCACAATCAGATTTCAGTAGTCCAAAACAACATGGCGAGAAAATGTTTTTTTTTGGAACCAATCAGATAGATTATTGGGTCAAACAGTAAATTATTGGGTCAAAACAAAATAGTTTGGATCAGATAATTGCGCTTTGAAGGTCTGAGAGATGGCTTACAAAAAAACCTGTGTGTGTGTGCGCAGCCTTTGTTGAATACCTTTAAAATAGGTATATTTCTAATGATCTCCATCACAAAAGTCTGAACCACTAACAAAATGTAGGAGTGTTGGGATGGTTTGGAAATCATTTTGGTTCCCCTTGAGATTTTGAAGTTCAGCTAAAAGGGATTGAAGGAGAGAGGACACAGGCTGTGGTCAAACGCCAACGACTTTATCTTGCCCTTCAGGGCCTCTCGACTCCCTACCCTTCACACAGTGTTACTGTTTTGTCTTCAGTTAGATCCCCAGTAAATCTGTATTAAGTTTAAACCAGAACCACTTAAAAATAATCGTTAAAGCGGATTAATCAACCCCCGCCCCGTTTAATGTCTCCTGTTAATGAGTTTGTCAGCAGTGTTTTAATATCTCCTAATGACCTCATATTTCATGATGACATTAAAGGGGTGTTAAACAGAGAATAAATGGCACCCTATTCCCTATATAGTGCTCTACTTTTGACCAAATCCCTATGCACTGTATAGGGCAGGGGTACTAAACTCTTACCCTACGAGGTCCGGAGCCTGCTGCTTTTCTGTTCTACCTGATAATTCATTGCACACACCTGTTGTCCCAGGTCTAAATCAGTCCCTGATTAGAGGGCAACAATGGAAATAATGCAGTGGACCTGGCTTGGAGGTCCAGAGTTGAGTTTGAGGGATATAGGGAATAGGGGGCAATTTTGGACGCTGGCCCAGCTTTTTATACTCTCAAGACGGGACGCCCTCCCTGATGGAAGACAAGGTCACACTACGAGCTCTGGCCTTTAGGGAGGGATACAGATACATTGTCAAGGGATGGAGCAGGGAATGGGGAGGTGGGATGGAGCGGGGAATGGGGAGGAGTGTGGAGGGAGGGAAGGAGCGGGGAATGGGGAGGAGGGATGGAGGGAGGGAAGGAGGGGGGAATGGGGAGGTGGGTGGAGGGAGGGAAGGAGGGGGGAATGGGGAGGTGGGTGGAGGGAGGGATGGAGCGGGGAATGGGGAGGAGGGATGGAGGGAGGGAAGGAGCGGAGAATGGGGAGATGGGTGGAGGGAGGGAAGGAGGGGGGAATGGGGAGGAGGGATGGATGGAGCGGGGAATGGGGAGGAGGGTGGAGGGAGGGAAGGAGGTGGGAATGGGGAGGTGGGATGGAGGGGGGAATGGGGTGGATGGTGGGATGGAGGGGGGAGGGGGGTGGAGGGTGGGATGGAGGGGGGAATGGGGTGGAGGGTGGGATGGAGGGGGGAGTGGGGTGGGATGGAGGGGGGAATGGGGAGGAGGGATGCAGTGGAGGGAGGAGGAATCCCTAAACAGGAAGGAAGCTGAGCTCTCTCTCCTTTAAAAAGCATGACGGGCACACTGATACAGTTCTGTTTAGATTAGAACACTAGACTGTGTAGCATAGGGGGGCCAGGGAATAGCATGGGCAGGCCAGGGAATAGCATGGGGGGATAGAGAATAGCATGGGGGGATAGAGAATAGCATGGGCAGGCCAGGGAATAGCATGGTGCAGTTTAGGGCAGTGCTGTATTGAATAGCAGGATATGCCATTACAGCTTAGAAGAGTAGGCCTTTGTATCTTTTGGTATAGGGTACACTATACCACTGTGATATAGTATTTGTGTGATATATGGAATAAACAAAATAATGGTCTGCCTATTTTTATACATGACCCCTAAGCATGATGGGATGTTAATTTATTAATGAACTCACTTGTGTGGAATCACCGGCTTTTCAATATACTTTGTATCCCTCATCTACTCAAATGTTGTCAATATTTTTACAGTTACCTGTATTTGAGTGATGTATGGAAGAAATGTGAAAAGTCAGATAATTTTTTTGTAAACAATATCCATATTTTATATTATCTGGTAATTTCTGACCAAATTAGTATATGTTGTGGTCCTAATGGTGTCTAGAAGTGAAACGTCTACAAGTATGTAGTATTATAGAGCAGAATAGTACAGCGTAATGGATACTTAACAGCACAACCCTTTCCAGAGCTGTTTGAACAATTTCAAACACTTAAAATGTGACAGTTATACAATATTGAGGACGGTGCATTTTCTCCTGTGATGAAAATCCTACGTTAAACAAAATGTTCAACGCAGTCTAATGGATTCAGCACATGCCCATGTCTCCATGGTTGTTCCCTGGCTGGATGCTTTCAAACGCTTTGCTTTGTTTGACAAATCAATTTTCCCATAACCCTGTGAGGGGAAGAGTGATGCCGATTGATCAGCCTCTGACTTTGTTTTCCAGAATATTGTTTGATGGCTGGATAGATTAATTGGTGTGACATTTAAAAGCCTCCCTTCTCTCTCTCTCTCTCTCTCTCTCTCTCTCTCTCTGCTCTCTCTCTCTCTCCCTCTCTCTCTCTCTCCCCTCTCTCTCTCTCTCTCTCCCTCTCTCTCTCTCTCTCTCTCTCTCTCTCTCCTCTCTCTCTCTCTCCCCCTCTCTCTCCTCTCTCTCTCTCTCTCTCTCCCCCTCTCTCTCTCTCTCTCTCTTTCTCGACTGTCAGCAGCATTCCAAGCTCTCCTCTCAACTCCTCTCCTCTGCTCTCCTCCTCTCCAATCGAACCCATAACTACGTCCCAATTTGCACCCTATTCCCCATATAGCGCACTTCCTTTGACCAGGGTAGTGTACTATATAAGGAATAGCTAGGGTGGCATTTGGGATGCCGCCCCAGATTGTCTGGTCTGTATCTAGTCTGTAATGCCCTCAATTCTCCAATTAGGAGACAGAGGATCTGAAAGATAATACCAATATACAGTGTAGCACAGCAGCAATACGAGCTGCTCCTTAATCACCTGGTTATAATGATGAAGCTGATTAACAGAGAACATCACCTGTAACGATGCCGTTCTGATAAGATGAAGCTGATTAACAGAGAACATCACCTGTAACGATGCCGTTCTGATAAGATGAAGCTGATTAACAGAGAACATCACCTGTAACGATGCCGTTCTGATAAGATGAAGCTGATTAACAGAGAACATCACCTGTAACGATGCCGTTCTGATAAGATGAAGCTGATTAACAGAGAACATCACCTGTAACGATGCCGTTCTGATAAGATGAAGCTGATTAACAGAGAACATCACCTGTAACGATGCCGTTCTGATAAGATGAAGCTGATTAACAGAGAACATCACCTGTAACGATGCCGTTCTGATAAGATGAAGCTGATTAACAGAGAACATCACCTGTAACGATGCCGTTCTGATAAGATGAAGCTGATTAACAGAGAACATCACCTGTAACGATGCCGTTCTGATAAGATGAAGCTGATTAACAGAGAACATCACCTGTAACGATGCCGTTCTGATAAGATGAAGCTGATTAACAGAGAACATCACCTGTAACGATGCCGTTCTGATAAGATGAAGCTGATTAACAGAGAACATCACCTGTAACGATGCCGTTCTGATAAGATGAAGCTGATTAACAGAGAACATCACCTGTAACGATGCCGTTCTGATAAGATGAAGCTGATTAACAGAGAACATCACCTGTAACGATGCCGTTCTGATAAGATGAAGCTGATTAACAGAGAACATCACCTGTAACGATGCCGTTCTGATAAGATGAAGCTGATTAACAGAGAACATCACCTGTAACGATGCCGTTCTGATAAGATGAAGCTGATTAACAGAGAACATCACCTGTAACGATGCCGTTCTGATAAGATGAAGCTGATTAACAGAGAACATCACCTGTAACGATGCCGTTCTGATAAGATGAAGCTGATTAACAGAGAACATCACCTGTAACGATGCCGTTCTGATAAGATGAAGCTGATTAACAGAGAACATCACCTGTAACGATGCCGTTCTGATAAGATGAAGCTGATTAACAGAGAACATCACCTGTAACGATGCCGTTCTGATAAGATGAAGCTGATACATTATGTTCAGTATGACTACAGTCAATATTTTATTAACATATGTAGTACATATGTATATTTTATTTAGTATACATATGTAACAGTATAACTTTAGACCGTCCCCTCGCCCATACCCGGGCGCGAACCAGGGACCCTCTGCACACATCAACAACAGTCACCCACGAAGCATCGTTACCCATCGCTCCACAAAAGCCGCGGCCCTTGCAGAGCAAGGGGAACTACTACTTCAAGGTCTCAGAGCAAGTGACGTCACCGATTGAAACACTATTTAGCACCACCGCTAACTAAGCTAGCCGTTTCACATCCGTTACACAAACTCTGTTTACAATAAGATGTTCAGTCTAATAGTGATGCTGCTTTATTTCCCTCCCTAGCCGATTCATCCGATGTCAGAACAAAATAACAAAAGAACAAAATAACTGGTTAATATATCCTCACTGAGAATGGTATAGGCCTATACTATATTCTGATTGGGGGAAACGAAACCAAAGGGCGAATAACATATACATTAAAAGGTGTCTGATGCTTATTGCAATATAACACAATGCAGATCCAGTTAAAGTGTGCGTATCTGATATTTTAATTGTCTTTAAGTCAAATAGGAAGAGCTTTGAATGGGGGTAGAAGAAAATATATAATTCAAATAAATAATAAAGATTAAAGCTGTACAGATATCTGCTCTCCCAGGTCTCATCGTCATCTGGGTGTTGTTTCCACTGATGGTTTAATACCCAATTGTGGTGTCATTTAGTGGGATAGGTTCTTCTGTCCTCTCCTCTCTTCATCCTCTCTTCCCTCCCTATCACCTCAACACACCCTCTCGCCTTTGAAAACCTGGAATGAGTTGATGCAGTCAATTTGATTAATCATATTAATTTGTACTTATTAGCAGCCACTTGAAAAAGGATGACAACGAGATGAATGAAATTAGTTAATTTTTCCCTCCCTCTCACACCATCCCTCCAGCTGAGAGAGAGAGAGAGAGAGAGAGAGAGAGAGAGAGAGAGAGAGAGAGAGAGAGAGAGAGAGAGAGAGAGAGAGAGAGAGAGAGAGAGAGAGAGAGAGAGAGAGAGAGAGAGAGAGAGAGAGAGAGAGAGAGAGAGAGAGCGAGAGAGAGAGAGAGAGAGAGAGACTGTTATGATGACAAAATTGGCTATCAAGCTTTGGTTGCTAATTGAATGTCTGTTTTTATTAATGATGAGATTTATAAAAAGTCCTTGAGAGAAGAATATTAATTATTTAACCAACGCTCTACAAATGAAAGGGAGAGTATAGGTCTACAACACAGATGGTTTATCTGTGTTTACCTTGCCTGTTTTGGTTTCCAGTTTTCCATTTTACCAGTCAAAAGAGGAGACACGCCTACTCATTCAAGGGTTTTTCTTTATTTGTACTATTTTCTACATTGTAGAATAACAGTGAAGACATCAACACTATGAAATAACACATATGGGATCAAGGGTGGCTACTTTGAAGAATCACAAATGTAAAATATATTTTGATTTGTTTAACACTTTTTTGGTTACCACATGATTCCATATGTGTTATTTCATAGTTTTGATGTCTTCCCTGTTATTCTACAATGTAGAAAATAGTACAAATAAAGAAAAACCCTTGAATGAGTAGGTGTGTCAAACTTTCAACTGGTACTATATATATGTATAAATAATTATGCAATTATAAGATGGTAATTTTAAAATAACAAGTCATTTAAAACCAAAACCAACGGTCAACTTTGCTGTAAACTGCCCTGTGTCCTCTGATATATTGGTCTATATACAATGAATACATTTGTAATAATAAGATATTTAATTTCAATAGACAGACGTCTAACCTTGTTGGGAAATGTAAACTGCAGCTTGCCTGGCCTCAGATACATTGTGTGTGTATATATAGTGCCTTGTTTCTGTCCCAGACCCCCAGACAGACTACAGCTATGCATTCATCATACTTGGACGATGTGGAAAATAAACACACAGAAACATATGTAAATCCAACTAAACAGAGAGGAAGATCCCTAGACCCAATAGCCAGCCTGCTTCGAATATCATTACAGAACCATC
>NC_092150.1:88843638-88921138 GCF_045791955.1 Oncorhynchus clarkii lewisi
ATTTCAACCATAAATAGCATGTCATTATTTGAAAATGCAGCTAAAACCACTTATTAAATAACCTCTTGAGATTTCAGTTCTAAGCGCTGAGATTGAAGTTTGTTGTTATGTGTGAAACTGAGCAGGAGCACATCACGGATGAAAGGCTGAAGGTGACAGAGGTCATGATGGTTGGGAAGGTCATGGTGAAGCTGTCGTATGGGATTCTCATGAGCCCCGATGTGATGCCGAAGGGTGTTGGGTGTAGTTTGGTGTGCATCACTGAAGGGTGTTGGTGTAGTTTGGTGTGCATCACTGAAGGGTGTTGGTGTAGTTTGGTGTGCATCACTGAAGGGTGTTGGGTGTAGTTTGGTGTGCATCACTGAAGGGTGTTGATGTAGTTTGGAGTGCATCGCTGAAGGGTGTTGGGTGGGTGTAGTTTGGTGTGCATCTCTGAAGGGTGTTGGGTGTAGTTTGGTGTGCATCGCTGAAGGGTGTTGGTTGGGTGTAGTTTGGTGTGCATCTCTGAAGGGTGTTGGGTGTAGTTTGGTGTGCATCGCTGAAGGGTGTTGGTGTAGTTTGGTGTGCATCGCTGAAGGGTGTTGGTGTAGTTTGGTGTGCATCGCTGAAGGGTGTTGGTGTAGTTTGGTGTGCATCACTGAAGGGTGTTGGTGTAGTTTGGTGTGCATCGCTGAAAGGTGTTGGTTGGATGTAGTCTGATGTAGTCCTTATCCTTGCAGTCCTCTTAAGGGGTTTGCATGTTTCCCAGCCGAAACAGTTCGGAACAGTTTGTGCACACAAAATATTCTGATGATATTTTGTGACGTTTTAGAATTTTGTTCGAGAGTTAAGCCGTATGGGATTCTCATGAGCCCCGATGTGATGCCGAAGGGTGTTGGGTTTCTAGAGTTAAGCCATATGGGATTCTCATGAGCCCCGATGTGGTGCCGAAGGGTGTTGGGTGTAGTTTCGAGAGTTAAGCCATATGGGATTCTCATGAGCCCCGATGTGATGCCGAAGGGTGTTGGGTGTAGTTTTGAGAGTTAAGCCGTATGGGATTCTCATGAGCCCCGATGTGATGCCGAAGGGTGTTGGGTGTAGTTTCGAGAGTTAAGCCGTATGGGATTCTCATGAGCCCCGATGTGATGCCGAAGGGTGTTGGGTTTCGAGAGTTAAGCCGAAGTCAGTAGCTGAAGTTTTATGCCGTCTCGTCTACCAGTTGGTAAACAGTAGGGATTCTTCGGTGAAGTGCCTGTTGTCATTCAACTAGAGATGATTCGTCCTCGTGCAATTCTTTTCACTTCAGAAATACTGCACACCAAACATCCTAGTCAGATGTAAAATTGCGCCACTAAGATCTCCTCGGCAACAACGTCAAAATTAATGACAGATTTCTTGAGTTATCTTAGATGAATTCTGACTGCATCTCAAATGGACAAACGTGCTGCTTTTTTCTCGTTTTTCAACCAATGGTATTTCATGTTAGCACACCCGTTCAAATCAAATCAAACTTTATTTGTCACCATGCCCCGAATACAACAAGTGTAGACTTTACCTTGCAATGCTTAACAAACAGTACAGTTCAAGAAGAGTTAAGAAAATATTTACCAAGTAGACTAGAATAAAAAGTAATAATAAAAAGTAACACAATAAGAATAACGAGGCTATATACAGGGGGCACCGGTACCGAGTCAGTGTGCAGGGGTACAGGCTAGTTGAGGTAATTCGTACATGTAGGTGGGAGAGTAGTGATTATGCATAGATAATAAACAAACAGCGAGTAGCAGCAGTGTACAAAAGGGAGGGGGGGTCAATGTAAATTGTCTGGTGGCAATTGTATTAATTGTTCAGCAGTCTTATGGCTTGGGGGAAGAAGCTGTTGAGGAGACTTTTGGTCCTAGACTTGGCGCTCCAGTACCGCTTGCCGTGCTGTAGCAGAGAAAGCATTCTATAACTTGGGTGACTGGAGTCTCTGACAATTTTATGGACTTTCCTCTGACACCCCCTATTATAAAGGTCCTGGATGGCAGGAAGCTTGGCCCCAGTGATGAACTGGGCCGTTCGCACTACCCTCTGTACCGCCTTACAGTCAGATGCCGAGCAGTTGCCATACCAGCAGGTGATGCAACCGGTCAGGATGCTCTCGATGGTGCAGCTGTAGAACCTTTTGAGGATCTGGGGACCCATGCCAAATCTTTTCAGTCTCCTGAGGGGGAAAAGATTTTGTTGCGCCCTCTTCACGACTGTCTTGGTATGTTTGGTAATAGTTCGTTGGTGATGTGGGCACCAAGGAACTTGAAGCTCTCTACCCGCTCCACTACTGCCCCGTTGTTGTAAATGGGGGCCTGTTCGGCCTGCCTTTTCCTGTAGTCCACGACCAGCTCCTTTGTCTTGCTCACATTGAGGGAGAGGTTGTTGTCCTGGTACCACACTGACAGTTCTCTGACCACCTCCCTATAGGCCGTCTCATCGTTGTCGGTGATCAGGCTTACCACTGTTGTGTCTTCAGCAAACTTATTTATGGTTCTTGTAGTCATCTTTGGCCACGCAGTCGTGGGTGAACAGAGAGGACAGGAGGGGACTATATACACACCCCTGACGGGCCCCTGTGTTGAGGATCAGCATGGCAGATGTGTTGTTGCCTACTCTTACCACCTGGGGGGCGGCCCATCAGGAAGTCCAGGATCCAGTTTCAAAGGGAGGTGTTTAGTCCCAAAGTCCTTAGCTTAGTGATGAGCTTCGTGGGCACTATGGCGTTGAATGCTGAGCTGTAGTCAATGAACAGCATTCTGACTTAGGTGTTCCTTTTGTCCAGGTGAGAAAGGACAGTGTGGGGTGCGATTGAGATTGTGTTATCTGTGGATCTGTTGGGGCGGTATGCGAATTGGAATGGATCTAGGGTGTCTGGGAGGATGCTGTTGATGTGAGCCATGACCAGCCTTTCAAAGCACTTCATGGCTACCGACGTGAGTGCCATGGGGCGGTAATCATTTACGCAGGTTACCTTCGCTTCCTTGGGCACAGGGACTATGGTGGTCTACTTGAAACGTGTAGCTATTACAGACTGGGCCAGGGAGAGGTTAAAAAGGTCAGTGAAGACACTTGACAGTTGGTCAGCGCGTGCTTTGAGTACACGTCCTGGTAATACGTCTGGACCAGCGACTTTGTGAACGTTTACCTGTTTAAAGGTTTTGTTCACATCGGCTACCGAGAGCGCTATCCAGAACAGCTGGTGCTCTCGTGCATCCTTCAGTGTTGCTTGCCTCAAAGTGAGCATAAAAGGCATTTAGCTCGTTTGGTAGGCTCACGTCACTGGGCAGCTCGCGTCTGGGTTTCCCTTTGTTGTCCGTAATAGTTTTCAAGCCCTGCCACATCCGACTAGCGTCAGAGCTGGTGAAGTAGGATTCAATCTTAGTCTTGTATCGACGCTTTGCTTGTTTGATGGTTTGTCTGAGGGCATAGCGGGATTTCTTGTAAGCGTCTGGATTAGGCTCCCACTCCTTGAAAGCGGCAGCTCTAGCCTTTAGCTCGATGCGGTTGTTGCCTGTAATCCATGGCTTCTGGCTGGGGTATGTACGTACAGTCACCGTGGGGAAGACGTCATCGATGCAGTTATTGATGAAACCCGATAAACTGAGGTGGTGTACTCCTCACCCACAAACAGGGAAATCGATCCCAATCAAATGTGTTATTACATGCTCGACTAAGGCAGTTATTTTTCTTAGAACTTGTCCTTGTGGTAAAAATTATGTGGGTAAAACAAAGCGTGAATTAAAAGTACGTATCTCAGAGCATTGTAGCACCATTAGGTGTAAAAACTTTACTTACCCAGTTGCGGCCCACTTCTTGGAGGCAGGCCACTCGATTTCGTCTCTGCGTTATATTGGCATCGAACATGTAACCCTCCCGAGGAGAGGGGGTGACCTTGATCATTTATTGTTAAAACGAGAGACTGCCTGGATCTTTAACTTAAAGACCCTTGCTCCCTTCGGTCTCAATGTAGACTTTGATCTGAAGCCATTATTGTGATTATTGTGACTTTGCCATTGTAATTGTTTGTAAGCTTGTGTAGTCGAAAATGAATTTATGATCGTATGCTATCCATTTGTTGTTTGTATGCTGTTCTTTGTTTTCCATTTTAATATTTGATAATTAACCAATGATAATAGGCCACTCTTGGCCATGATTACAGACACCTGTGTCTTTTGACACTATATAAATGAGTCATCCCGCAGTGTTTGTGACTATAACCTGATGAAGACAGCTTGGCTGTCGAAACATTGGTAATTACATTTTTGCATCTGAGCTCCTAGTGTGCGGCTATCTTTTATTTTCAAGTTTTCTACTCCGCTAGCCAGCACCTCGCCTAAATAGGTGTGCGTTTCTTTTTCTTCTAGGGTGTACTCCTCACTGCCATTGGATGAACCCAGAGCTTATTCCAGTCTGTGCTAGCAAAACTGTCCTGTAGTGTAGCATCTGCGTCATCTGTCCACTTCCATATTGAGCGAGTCACTGGTACTTCCTGCTTTAGTTTTTGCTTGTAAGCAGGAATCAGGAGGATAGAATTATGGTAAGATTTGCCAAATGGAGGGCAGGGGAGAGCTTTGTATGCATCTCTGTGTTCTTTGTGTGTGGAGTAAAGGTGGTCTAGGATTTCTTTCCCTGGTTGCACGTGTGAAATGCTGGTAAAGATTTGGTAAAACTTATTTAAGTTTGCCTGCATTTAAGTCCCCGTCCACTAGGAGCATTTTCTTATTTTCTTATGGCCTTATAGAGTTGGTTGAGTGCGGTCTTAGTGCCAGCTTCGTTCAGTGGTGGTAAAAAAAGGGCTACGAATAATACAGAGGAGAACTCTCTTGGTAGATAGTGTGGTCTACAGCTTATCATAAGGTACTCTACCTCAGGTGAGCAATACTTCTTTAATATTAGACATTGCGCACCAGCTGTTATTGACAAATAGACACATACCTCCCACCCCTCGTCTTACCAGAGGTAGTGCCTTCTGCCGGTGCATGGAAAATCCCTCTAGCTCTATATTGTCCGTATCTTCGTTCAGCCACGTCTCGGTGAAACATAAGATGTTACAGTTTTTAATGTCCCGTTGGTGGGATAAATCGTAGGGTATCAATTTTATTAGCAAGAAGAACGGATGGCAGTGGGAGTTTACTCGCTCCGGATTCTCAGAAGGATCCCCGATCTGCAGCCACTTTTCCGGGTGTCTTTTCTTCACGCAGAAGGCATGGATCTGGGCCTGTTCCAGTGAAAGCAGGATATCCTTCTCATCAGACTCGTGAAAGGAAAACGTTTCTTCCAGTCCGCGGTGAGTGATGTCCAGAAGTTATTTTCGGTCATAAGAGATGGTAGCAGCAACATTACGTACACAATAAGTAAAAAAAAAAAAAAAGTTACACAAAACTAAATAATTTAAAAAAAAAAAAATAGCACAATCGGTTGGGAGAATTTAAACGTCAGCCAAGTTCTTCGGCGCCATCTTATTCGAGCTTACCGAACTTGTCTAGGCGTCAGCCGAACTGAGGCCTGCTGAAGCCTTTAGGCATGGTGGATTAGCTACCATATTGTAGTCCTACAGCCACACACAGCCCTCTGCAGCACACAGTCCTCTGCAGCACACAGCCCTCTGCAGCACACAGTCCTCTGCAGCACACAGTCCTCTGCAGCACACAGCCCTTCTGCAGCACACAGCCTTATTAGCACAATATTAATGTAGCGTTAATTGCTTTTACTTTCTCCCTCTATTAAGTGGGGCGCTGGCTCCTATCTTACCCTCCTCTCTTTCTCCTCAGGAGACACACACACGCACAACACACACACACACACACACACACACACACACACACACACACACACACACACACACCGTCACTAATGGACTAAGAAACTGGGGCTGTAAAATAATGCCGGCTACGCTCGATGACTAACGCTCATCGTTGATAATTGAAAAGTAATTGTGTGGGGGGGGGGGGGGGGGGGTACAGAGCACCTGTCATACCGTGAAAGGTAGTGTCATGGAGCCACAAGGACGACTGATGCACTCAGAGAGGTGGTATGTTGTTGTTGTTGTTGTTGTTGTTGTTGTTGTTGTTGTTGTTGTTGGAGGGACAGGCCGTTGATGATGATGATGATGATGATGATGATGATGATGAAGCAAAGAACAACAACTCCACTGGAGAAATCCTTTTGGCCAGTATGTATGTTATTTCAGGCTAGTGCCAATTCAATGGAACACAGATCAGGCTCGTGCCAATACAATGGAACACAGATCATGCCCGTGCCAATTCAATGGAACACAGATCAGGCTAGTGCCAATTCAATGGAACACAGATCAGGCTAGTGCCAATTCAATGGAACACAGATCAGGCTAGTTCAAATCCAATGGAACACAGATCAGGCTAGTTCCAATTCAATGGAACACAGATCAAGCTAGTTCCAATTCAATGGAACACAGATCAGGCTAGTTCCAATTCAATGGAACACAGATCAGGTGTCCCAGTCAGGTAACTGGGTTAGTGGTTTCCCTACCAACCTACATACAAAACCTTTGAACCTCTGGTTGAAGCCACTAGAGTGTGTATGTTTTCCAGCTGTCACCCATGAGGAAATGACCGTCCCCTTTGAGGAAGTGACCGTCCCCCATGAGGAAGTGACCGTGCCCCATGAGGAA
Source organism: Oncorhynchus clarkii lewisi (assembly GCF_045791955.1). Taxonomy (NCBI): domain Eukaryota; kingdom Metazoa; phylum Chordata; class Actinopteri; order Salmoniformes; family Salmonidae; genus Oncorhynchus; species Oncorhynchus clarkii. The sequence continues at coordinate 88,850,300 of NC_092150.1, forward strand.
GTGACCGTCACCCATGAGGAAGTGATCGTCCCCCATGAGGAAGTGACCGTGCCCCAAGAGGAAGTGACCGTCCCCCATGAGGAAGTGACCGTGCCCCATGAGGAAGTGACCGTCCCCCATGAGGAAGTGACCGTGCCCCATGAGGAAGTGACCGTCCCCTTTGAGGACCCGCTCAACGTATTGGCAGCAGCCATTGACTATATGTCTGAGGGAATACCAGCAGGTCTGACTGTCTGCATCCCATCCTTAACCGCACGCACGCACGTACACACACACACAGAGGTACAGACAGCCACTGGGATTATTTGTGCGTCGCGCTGACAGGAATAAATAAACAAGGAAGAAGAAGGGAGGGGGTGTGTGTTTCATGATTAACAAATCATGGTGTAATTGTAACAACCTACAGGAACTCAAGTCCTTCGGTTCACCTGACCTAGAATTCCTCACAATCAAATGCCTTCCGTATTATCTCCCAAGAGAATTCTTGTTGGTCATTGTCACAGCCGTGTACAGTGCCTTGCGAAAGTATTCGGCCCCCTTGAACTTTGCGACCTTTTGCCACATTTCAGGCTTCAAACATAAAGATATAAAACTGTATTTTTTTCTGAAGAATCAACAACAAGTGGGACATAATCATGAAGTGGAACGACATTTATTGGATATTTCAAACTTTTTTAACAAATCAAAAACTGAAAAATTAGGCGTGCAAAATTATTCAGCCCCCTTAAGTTAATACTTTGTAGCGCCACCTTTTGCTGCGATTACAGCTGTAAGTCGCTTGGGGTATGTCGCTATCAGTTTTGCACATCGAGAGACTGAAATTTTTTCGAATTCCTCCTTGCAAAACAGCTCGAGCTCAGTGAGGTTGGATGGAGAGCATTTGTGAACAGCAGTTTTCAGTTCTTTCCACAGATTCTCGATTGGATTCAGGTCTGGACTTTGACTTGGCCATTCTAACACCTGGATATGTTTATTTTTGAACCATTCCATTGTAGATTTTGCTTTATGTTTTGGATCATTGCCTTGTTGGAAGACAAATCTCCGTCCCAGTCTCAGGTCTTTTGCAGACTCCATCAGGTTTTCTTCCAGAATGGTCCTGTATTTGGCTCCATCCATCTTCCCATCAATTTTAACCATCTTCCCTGTCCCTGCTGAAGAAAAGCAGGCCCAAACCATGATGCTGCCACCACCATGTTTGACAGTGGGAATGGTGTGTTCAGGGTGATGAACTGTGTTGCTTTTACGCCAAACATAACGTTTTGCATTGTTGCCAAAAAGTTCAATTTTGGTTTCATCTGACCAGAGCACCTTCTTCCACATGTTTGGTGTGTCTCCCAGGTGGCTTGTGGCAAACTTTAAACGACACTTTTATGGATATCTTTAAGAAATGGCTTTCTTCTTGCCACTCTTCCATAAAGGCCAGATTTGTGCAATATACGACTGATTGTTGTCCTATGGACAGAGTCTCCCACCTCAGCTGTAGATCTCTGCAGTTCATCCAGAGTGATCATGGGTCTCTTGGCTGCATCTCTGATCAGTCTTCTCCTTGTATGAGCTGAACGTTTAGAGGGACGGCCAGGTCTTGGTAGATTTGCAGTGGTCTGATACTCCTTCCATTTCAATATTATCGCTTGCACAGTGCTCCTTGGGATGTTTAAAGCTTGGGAAATCTTTTTGTATCCAAATCCGGCTTTAAACTTCTTCACAACAGTATCTCAGACCTGCCTGGTGTGTTCCTTGTTCTTCATGATGCTCTCTGCGCTTTTAACGGACCTCTGAGACTATCACAGTACAGGTGCATTTATACGGAGACTTGATTACACACAGGTGGATTGTATTTATCATCATTAGTCATTTAGGTCAACATTGGATCATTCAGAGATCCTCACTGAACTTCTGGAGAGAGTTTGCTGCACTGAAAGTAAAGGGGCTGAATAATTTTGCACGCCCAATTTTTCAGTTTTTGATTTGTTAAAAAAGTTTGAAATATCCAATAAATGTCGTTCCACTTCATGATTGTGTCCGACTTGTTGTTGATTCTTCACAAAAAAATACAGTTTTATATCTTTATGTTTGAAGCCTGAAATGTGGCAAAAGGTCGCAAAGTTCAAGGGGGCCGAATACTTTCGCAAGGCACTGTATATCCTCACTCAACCCGATACCACGACGGGCCTCAAGGAACTCCACTGGACTCTATACAAACTGGAAACCATACATCCTGAGGCTGCATTTATTGTAGCTGGGGATTTTAACAAAGTAAATTTGAGAACAAGTGTACCTTAAATATTGATTGTAGTACCCAGGCTGGTAAAACTCTGGATCATTGCTACTCTAACTTCTGTGATGCATCAAAGGCCCTACCCCGCCCTCTGTTCGGCAAATCTGACCACAACTCTTTTTTTGCTTCTCCCCTCCTATAGGCAGAAACTCAAACAGGATGTACCAGTGACAAGGACCATTCAACGCTGGTCTGACCAATCGGAAGCCAATCTTGAAGGTTGTTTTGATCACACGGACTGGGACATGTTCCGGGTAGCCTCAGAGAATAATATAGATTTATACGCTGATTCAGTGAGTCAGTTTATAAGGAATTGCATAGGAGATGTTGTTCCCAATGTGACTACTAAAACCAGAAACGGTGGATAGATGGCGGCATTCGTGCAAAACTGAGAGCTCGAACCCCTGCATTTAACCATGGAAAGATGACTGGGAATATGGCCAAATACAAACAGTGTAGTTATTCCCACTACAAGGCAACCAAACAAGCGAAATGTCAGTAAAGGAACAAAATGGTGTCGCAACTCAACGGCTCAGACACAAGACGTATGTGGCAGGGTCCACAGACAATAACAGACTACAAAAATAAAATCAGCCACATCACTGACACCGAGGTCTTGCTTCCAGACAAACTAAACACCTTCTTTGCTCGCTTTGAGGATAACACAGTGCCAGCAACGCAGCCCGCTACCAAGGACTGTGGGCTCTCCTTCAACTCAACGGCTCAACGACTCAACGGCTCAACGGCTCAACGACTCAACGGCTCAACGACTCAACGGCTCAACGGCTCAATGACTCAACGATTCAACGGCTCAACGGCTCAACGACTCAACGGATCAACGGCTCAACGACTCAAAGGCTCAACGACTCAACGGCTCAACGACTCAACGGCTCAACGGCTCAGACATAAGACGTATTCTGGGGTTGAAGCATATTCTTCATCCCGACTGTGTTCCAAATGGCACCCCATTTCCTACATAGTGCAGACAACAGGACCATCTGCAGGGTAATCTACATTAAAACCAATACAACAGGACTGTCGGCATGGCAATCTGCACTAAAACCAATAAACAGGACTGTCGGCATGGCAATCTGCACTAAAACCAATACAACAGGACTGTCTGCATGGCAATCTGCACTAAAACCAATACAACAGGACAATCTACACTAAAACCAATACAACAGGACAATCTACACTAAAACCAATACAACAGGACAATCTACACTAAAACCAATACAACAGGACAATCTACACTAAAACCAATACAACAGGACAATCTACACTAAAACCAATACAACAGGACTATCGGCATGGCAATCTGCACTAAAACCAATACAACAGGACAATCTACACTAAAACCAATACAACAGGACTGTCGGCATGGCAATCTGCACTAAAACCAATACAACAGGACAATCTACACTAAAACCAATACAACAGGACAATCTACACTAAAACCAATACAACAGGACAATCTACACTAAAACCAATACAACAGGACTATCGGCATGGCAATCTGCACTAAAACCAATACAACAGGACAATCTACACTAAAACCAATACAACAGGACAATCTACACTAAAACCAATACAACAGGACTGTTGGCATGGTAATCTGCACTAAAACCAATACAACAGGACAATCTACACTAAAACCAATACAACAGGACTGTCGGCATGGCAATCTGCACTAAAACCAATACAACAGGACTGTCTGCATGGTAATCTGCACTAAAACCAATACAACAGGACTGTCTGCATGGTAATCTGCACTAAAACCAATACAACAGGACTGTCGGCAGGACAAATGTAATGTGTGATGTCATGGGTGTGTTGTTTGCAGCTGTTGTGAGTCAGTCTACAGCTGTTCCCTTCTATTTGTCCTGTGGTATAGAGATAGTTGTAAAGTCCAAAATATATGTTGGAATACCAGAATATATGTTACCAGAATAATCTCCCAGCTTTCTCCAGATTCAGTACCTTCAGTGAGCTATAGATGGCACTCACTTCAGAGGGATAGGGAAGGGGGGGGGGGGGGGGGGGTGGAGAGGGAGAAGGGAGTGGGATAGGGAGTGGGAGGGAGATGATGGAGATAGAGATGGAGATGAGGGGGGTGGGGGTGGAGAGGGGAGAGGGAAGGGAGGGAGGTGGAGAGGGGAGAGGGAGAGGGGGGGGGGGAGTTGGAGAGGGGAGAGGGAGAGGGGGGAGAGTTGGAGAGGTAGGGGTAGAGGGAGAGGGAGTGGAGGGGGATGGAGAGGGAGGGGTAGAGGGAGAGGGAGTGGAGGGGGATGGAGAGGGAGGGGTAGAGGGAGGGAGATGGAGAGGGAGAGCTAGAGGGAGAGGGAGTGGAGGGGGATGGAGAGGGAGGGGTAGAGGGAGAGGGATTGGAGGGGGATGGAGAGGGAGGGGTAGAGGGAGAGGGATTGGAGGGGGATGGAGAGGGAGGGGTAGAGGGAGAGGGAGTGGAGGGGGATGGAGAGGGAGGGGTAGAGGGAGGGGTAGAGGGAGAGGGAGGGGTAGAGGGAGAGGGAGTGGAGGGGGATGGAGAGGGAGGGGTATAGAGGGAGGGGTAGAGGGAGAGGGAGGGGTAGAGGGAGAGGGAGTGGAGGGGGATGGAGAGGGAGGGGTAGAGGGAGGGGTAGAGGGAGAGGGAGGGGTAGAGGGAGAGGGAGTGGAGGGGGGTGGAGAGGGAGGGGTATAGAGGGAGGGGTAGAGGGAGGGGAAGTGGAGGGGGATGGAGAGGGAGGGGTAGAGGGAGGGGTAGAGGGAGAGGGAGGGGTAGAGGGAGGGGTAGTGGGAGGGGTAGAGGGAGGGGTAGAGGGAGAGGGTGTGGAGGGGGATGGAGAGGGAGGGGTAGAGGGAGGGGTAGAGGGAGGGGTAGAGGGAGTGGAGGGGGATGGAGAGGGAGGGGTAGAGGGAGGGGTAGAGGGAGGGGGATGGAGAGGGAGGGGTAGAGGGAGGGGTAGAGGGAGAGGTAGAGGGAGGGGTAGAGGGAGAGGGAGGGGTAGAGGGAGGGGTAGAGGGAGAGGGAGGGGTAAGGGAGGGGGAGGGGTAGAGGGAGGGGTAGAGGGAGGGGTAGAGGGAGAGGGAGGGGTAGAGGGAGGGGAGGGGTAGAGGGTGGGGTAGAGGGAGGTGTAGGGGTAGAGGGAGAGGGAGGGGTAGAGGGAGGGGTAGAGGGAGGGGTAGAGGGAGAGGGAGGGGTAGAGGGAGGGGTAGAGGGAGGGGTAGAGGGAGAGGTAGAGGGAGGGGTAGAGGGAGGGGGAGAGGGAGGGGGAGAGGGAGAGGTAGAGGGAGGGGTAGAGGGAGAGGGAGGGGTAGAGGGAGGGGTAGAGGGAGAGGGAGGGGTAGAGGGAGGGGTAGAGGGAGAGGGAGGGGTAGAGGGAGGGGTCGAGGGAGAGGGAGGGGTAGAGGGAGGGGAGGGGTAGAGGGAGGGGTAGAGGGAGGGGTAGAGGGAGAGGGAGGGGTAGAGGGGGGGGTAGAGGGAGGGGTAGAGGGAGAGGTAGAGGGAGGGGTAGAGGGAGGGGTAGAGGGAGGGGTAGAGGGAGAGGCAGAGGGAGGGGTAGAGGGAGGGGTAGAGGGTGGGGTAGAGGGAGGTGTAGGGGTAGAGGGAGAGGGAGGGGTAGAGGGAGGGGTAGAGGGAGGGGTAGAGGGAGAGGGAGGGGTAGAGGGAGGGGTAGAGGGAGGGGTAGAGGGAGAGGTAGAGGGAGGGGTAGAGGGAGGGGGAGAGGGAGGGGGAGAGGGAGAGGTAGAGGGAGGGGTAGAGGGAGAGGGAGGGGTAGAGGGAGGGGTAGAGGGAGAGGGAGGGGTAGAGGGAGGGGTAGAGGGAGAGGGAGGGGTAGAGGGAGGGGTCGAGGGAGAGGGAGGGGTAGAGGGAGGGGAGGGGTAGAGGGAGGGGTAGAGGGAGGGGTAGAGGGAGAGGGAGGGGTAGAGGGAGGGGTAGAGGGAGGGGTAGAGGGAGAGGTAGAGGGAGGGGTAGAGGGAGGGGTAGAGGGAGGGGTAGAGGGAGAGGCAGAGGGAGGGGTAGAGGGAGGGGTAGAGGGAGGGGTAGAGGGAGGGGGAGAGGTAGAGGGAGGGGTAGAGGGAGAGGTAGAGGGAGGGGTAGAGGGAGGGGGAGAGGGAGGGAGAGAAAGAAAAAGCGAGAGAGATAGATGGGGAAAGGCACCCTTACCGAGACGGCCAGCAGAGTGGAGGAGAGGGGGAGGGAGAGGGGGAGGGAGAGGGGGAGGGGGAGGGAGAGGGAGAGGCACCCTTACCTGTCCTTGAGACGGCCAGCAGAGTGGAGGAGAGGGGGAGGGGGAGGGAGAGGGGGGGAGGGGGAGGGAGAGGGAGAGGCACCCTTACCTGTCCTTGAGACGGCCAGCAGAGTGGAGGAGAGGGGGAGGGAGAGGGGGGGTGGGAGAGGGGGAGGAGGAGGGAGAGGAAAACACTATCTATCATGTTATGGTACACTATCTATACAAAAGTATGTGGACACCCATTCAAATGAGTGGATTTTGCTCCAGAGTGACTCAGCAGTCTAAGGCTTCTCAGTGCTAGAAGCGTCACTAAAGTCCCATAGGGTGGCGCACAATTGGCCCAGTGTCATCCGGGTTAGGGGAGGGTTTGGCTGGGGTAGGTCCGTCATTGTAAAATAAGAATTTGTTCTTAACTGACTTGCCAGGTTAAATAAAGGTTAGAGAGAGAAATTTCAGCTACATCCTTTGCTGACAGGTGCATAAATTGGATCACGCAATCATGCATTCTCCATAGACAAACATTGGCAGTAGAATGGCCTTACTGAAGAGCTCAGTGACTTGGTCAATCTCCTCCACTCACTCACTTCTCTCTCTCACCTGGTTTATCTCCTCCACTCACTCACTTCTCTCTCTCACCTGGTTTATCTCCTCCACTCACTCACTTCTCTCTCTCACCTGGTTTATCTCCTCCACTCACTCACTTCTCTCTCTCACCTGGTTTATCTCCTCCACTCACTCACTTCTCTCTCTCACCTGGTTTATCTCCTCCACTCACTTCTCTCTCTCTCTCACCTGATTTATCTCCTCCACTCAGTTCTCTCTCTCACCTGGTCTATCTTCTCCACTCACTCACTCCTCTCTCTCACCTGGTTTCATATTGATGGTTTCCTTCTTCTGTTCCTTCAGATTATTTACACCTTGCCCTGTTTAAAGTGTTGGAGACACTTGGCAATAAACAACTGACTGGCTTTCTTGATGTCTGTAGTATTCTCTCTGGTATGTCATCTGGTTTCCGCTCAGGTTGTGGATGTGTCACTGCAACCTTAAAGGTCCTCAATGATGTCACCATTGCCCTTGATTCTTAGCGATGTTGTGCTGCTATTTCTATTGACTTGGCCAAAGCTTTTGATACGGTAGACCATTCCATTCTTGTGGGACGGCTAAGGAGTATTGGTGTCTCTGAGGGGTCTTTGGCCTGGTTTGCTACATCTGCTGTCTCAGCCACTGCCTGACACCGAATCAAATCAAATCACATTTTATTTGTCACGTGCGCTTAATGTAATGAATACTCAGGGAGAAAAAGGAGTAGATTCACACGCAGAGCACGGCAGGTGTTTATTTCACCTTCGCAGAAGGCAGGATTCGTGGTCACAGACAGGCAATGGTCATACACAGGTAGGCAAACAGGCCAGGTGAATCAAAAATAGGACTGAAGGCTATAACTGGTTGTCACAAACGAGCTAGGAAAAGGCTTAGTAGAGTCAAAACTAACAATACCAATACCAAGACACAAACAGAATGAACTGAACTAAATAAGGAGCTGATGAGACCAGGTGAGAAACCAACACAGGTGAAAACAATGAAAGACAGGGCTACGTTCAAGAACACATAGAAACAGGGCTACGTTCCAGAACACAAAGAAACAGGGCTACGTTCCAGAACACAACGAAACAGGGCTATGTTCCAGAACACATAGAAACAGGGCTACATTCCAGAACACAACGAAACAGGGCTACGTTCCAGAACACAAAGAAACAGGGCTACGTTCCAGAACACAAAGAAACAGGGCTACATTCCAGAACACAACGAAACAGGGCTACGTTCCAGAACACAAAGAAACAGGGCTACGTTCCAGAACACAAAGAAACAGGGCTACGTTCCAGAACACAAAGAAACAGGGTTACGTTCCAGAACACAAAGAAACAGGGCTACGTTCCAGAACACAAAGAAACAGGGCTACGTTCCAGAACACAAAGAAACAGGGCTACATTCCAGCACACAAAGAAACAGGGCTACGTTCCAGAACAGGGACCAATGCCAAATCTTTTTAGTTTTCTGAAAGGGAATAGGCATTGTCGTGCCCTCTTCACAACTCTCTTGGTGTGTTTGGACCATGATAGTTTGTTGGTTATGTGGACACCAAGGAACTTGAAACTCTCGAACTGCTCCACTACAGCCCCGTCGATGTGAATGGGGTTGTGTTCGGCCCTCCCTTTCCTGTAGTCCACGATCAGCAACTTTGTCTTGCTCACGCTGAGGGAGAGGTTGTCGTTCTGGCATCACACTGGCAGGTCTCTGACCTCCTCCCTATGTTGTATCATCAGCAAACTTAATGACGGTGTTGGAGTCATTCTTGGCCACACAGTCATGGGTGAACAGGGTGTACAGGAGGGGACTAAGCACGTACCCCATTAAAATGGCATTACTAAAGTGACTAGTGCTCCATTTGTTAGAGTGGCCCGTGATTTCAAGTCTGTATGTAGGCAGCAGCCTCTCTGTGCATCTGTAAAAAATTGTGAGGGTTTTAGGTGACAAGACAAATTTCTTCAGCCTCCTGAGATTGAAGATGTGCTTTTGGGTGGACTATTTCAGTTTGTCTGTGATGTGTACACTGTGGAACTTTCCACCTTCTCCATTGCTGTCCCGTTGATGTGGATAGGGGGGTGCCCCCATCTGCTGTTTCCCGATCATCTCCTTTGATTTGTTGACGTTGAGTGAGAGGTTGTTTTCCTGACACTACACTACACTGCCCTCACCTCCTCCCTATAGGCTGTCTCATAGTTGTTGGTGATCAAGCCTACTACTGTTGTGTCGTCTGCAAACTTGATGATCGAGTTGGAGGCGTGCATGGCCACGCAGTCATGGTTGAACAGGGAGTACAGGAGTGGGCTGAGCACACACCCTTGTGGGGCCCCAGTGTTGAGGATCAGCGAAGTGGAGATGTTGTTTCCTACCTTCACCACCTGGGGGCGGCCGTCAGGAAGTCCAGGACCGAATTGCACAGGGCGGAGTTGAGACCCAGGGCCTCAAGCTTAATGATGAGGTTGGAGAGAACTATGGTGTTGAAGGCTAAGCTGTAGTCAATGAACAGCATTCTTACATAGGTATTCCTCTTGTCCAGATGGGATAGGGCAGTGTGCAGTGTGATGGCGATTGCATCGTCTGTGAACCTATTGGGACGGGATGCAAATTGCAGTGGGTCTAGGGTGACAGTTTAGGTGGAGGTGATATGATCCTTGACTAGTCTCTCAAAGCACTTCATGATGACAGAAGTGAGTGCTACGGGGCGATAGTCATTTAGTTCAGTTACCTTTGTCTTCTTGGGTACCGGAACAATGGTGGGCCATCTTGAAGCATGTGGGGACAGCACAGAAAGATTGAATAGGTCCGTAAACACACCAGCCAGCTCGTCTGCGCATTCTCTGAGGACCCGGCTAGGGATGCCGTCTGGGCCGGCAGCCTTCCGAGGGTTAACACGTTTAAATGTCTTACTCACGTCGGCCACAGATAAGAAGAGCCCACAGTCCTTGGTAGCGGGCTGCGTTGGTGGCACTGTGTTATCCTCAAAGCGAGCAAAGAAGGTGTTTAGTTTGTCTGGAAGCAAGCAAGACGTCGGTGTCAGTGATGTGGCTGATTTTCTTTTTGTAGTCTGTTATTGTCTGTGGACCCTGCCACATACGTCTTGTGTCTGAGTTGTTGAGTTGCGACACCACTATGTTCCTTTACTGACATTTCGCTTGTTTGGTTGCCTTGCGAAGGGAATAACTACACTGTTTGTATTCGGCCATATTCCTGGTCATCTTTCCATGGTTAAATGCGGTGCTTCGTGCTCTCAGTTTTGCACGAATGCCGCCATCTATCCATGGTTTCTGGTTTGAGTAGGTTTTAGTAGTCACAGCCAGTACAGCATCTCCTATGCAATTCCTTATAAACTCACTCACTGAATCAGCGTATAAATCTATATTATTCTCTGAGGCTACCCGGAACATGTCCCAGTCCGCGTGATCAAAACCATCTTGAAGCGTGGATTCTGATTGGTCAGACCAGCGTTGAATGGTCCTTGTCCGGGGTACATCCTGTTTGAGTTTCTGCCTATAGGAGGGGAGAAGCAAAATAGAGTCGTGGGCAGGTTTTTTAGTATTAGTTCCTGCCAAGGCAGCAGCTTCTCTTCCAGGAGTTTATTATGGATCCCCATTAGTTCCTGCCAAGGCAGCAGCTACTCTTCCTGGAGTTTATTATGGATCCACATTAGTTCCTGCCAAGGCAGCAGGTTCTCTTCCAGGAGTTTATTATGGATCCCCATTAGTTCCTGCCAAGGCAGCAGCTACTCTTCCTGGAGTTTATTATGGATACCCTTTCGTTCCTGCCAAGGCAGCAGTTACTCTTCCTGTTGTCCATCAAAATTAAGGCAGCTATATATATTTTAAAAACATTACAATACATTCACAACAGATTTCACAACATATTAAGTGTGTGCCCTCAGGCCCCTACTCTACTACAACATATCTACAACACAAAATCCATGTGTACGTGTGTGTGTGTATGTATGTATGTATGAATGCATGTATGTATGTATGAATGTATGTATGTATGTATGTATGTATGTATGTATGTATGTATGTATGTATGTATGTATGTATGTATGTATGTATGAATGCATGAATGTATGTATGTATGTATGTATGTATGTATGTATGTATGTATGTATGTATGTATGTATGTATGTATGTATGTATGTATGTATGTATGTATGTATGTATGTATGCATGTATGTATGTATGTATGAATGTATGTATGTATGTATGTATGTATGTATGTATGTATGTATGTATGTATGAATGTATGTATGTATGTATGTATGTATGTATGTATGTATGTATGTATGAATGCATGTATGTATGTATGTATGTATGTATGTATGTATGTATGTATGTATGTATGTATGTATGTATGTATGTATGTATGTATGTATGTATGTATGTATGTATGTATGTATGAATGCATGTATGTATGTATGTATGTATGTATGTATGTATGTTATCGTTTGTTTGTATATATGTGTCTGTGACTATGTTTGTGTCTCTTCACAGTCCACTGTTCCTTAAGGTGTTTCTATGTTTTTTAAATCACATTTTACTGCTTGCAACAGTTACTTAATGTGGAATAGAGTTCCATGTAGTCATGGCTCTATGTAGGATATATTGTATTCAGCATTTCACTGTGAGGTCTACTACACCTGTTGTATTCAGCATTTCACTGTAAGGTCTACTACACCTGTTGTATTCAGCATTTCACTGTGAGGTCTACTACACCTGTTGTATTCAGCATTTCACTGTAAGGTCTACTACACCTGTTGTATTCAGCATTTCACTGTGAGGTGTACTACACCTGTTGTATTCGGCATTTCACTGTGAGGTCTACTACACCTGTTGTATTCAGCATTTCACTGTGAGGTCTACTACACCTGTTGTATTCAGCATTTCACTGTGAGGTCTACTACACCTGTTGTATTCAGCATTTCACTGTGAGGTCTACTACACCTGTTGTATTCGGCATTTCACTGTGAGGTCTACTATACCTGTTGTATTCAGCATTTCACTGTAAGGTCTACTACACCTGTTGTATTCAGCGTTTCACTGTAAGGTCTACTACACCTGTTGTATTCAGCATTTCACTGTAAGGTCTACTACACCTGTTGTATTTGGCGCATTTGACAAATAAAATTTGATATTGTTTTGCTACCATTTTGTGTTGTTGTCATGTTGTTTTGCTACCATTTTGTGTTGTTGTGTTGTTGTCATGTGTTTCTACCATGCTGTGTTATCATGCGTTCTTGCCATGCTATATTGTTGTCTTAGGTCTCTCTTTATGTAGAGTTGTGGAGTCGCTCTTGTGCTGGTGTGAGTTTTGTCCTACATTTTTATTTTTAATTCCAGCTCCCTGTCTCCTGTAGGAGTCCTTTTGCCTGTTGGTAGAACAACGTTCCTAATTGACTTGCCTAATAAAATAAAGTTAACATTATATTTTTTTTAAAAAAGGGGGGGGGGGCTAAGCCCTGTCAAGTCCATGACACAATGATAAGTCATTTGGGCCTAGAGGGGATAGACAGTTGACAAGGGTAGGCAGGTTACCACCCTATTACCCCCCCACCCTCCTATTACCCCCCACCCCACCCCCCTATTACCCCCCTATTACCCCCCCACCCCCCTATTACCCCCCTATTACCCCCCCACCCCCCTGATACCCCCCTATTACCCCCCCACCCACCAGCCTTTCTCCTCATTCTCCCTCTCCTTCCCCCCTTCTCCCTCTCCTTCCCCCCTTCTCCCTCTCCTTCCCCCCTTTCTCCCTATCCTTCCCCCCTTTCTCCCTCCCCCTTCTCCCTCTCCTTCCCCCCTTCTCCTCCTCCTTCCCCCTTCTCCCTCTCCTTCCCCCCTTTCTCCCTCTCCTTCCCTCCTTATCCTTCTACTCCTCCTTCCCCCCTTCTCCCTCTCCTTCCCCCCTTCTCCCTCTCCTTCCCCCTTTCTCCCTCTCCTTCCCTCCTTCTCCCTCTCCTTCCCTCCTTCTCCCTCTCCTTACCCCCTTCTCCCTCTCCTTCCCTTCTTCTCCCTCTCCTTCCCTCCTTCTCCCTCTCCTTCCCTCCTTCTCTCTCTCCTTCCCTCCTTCTCTCTCTCCTTCCCCCCTTCTCCCTCTCCTTCCCTCCTTCTCCCTCTCCTTCCCTCCTTCTCCCTCTCCTTCCCTCCTTCTCCCTCTCCTTCCCTCCTTCTCCCTCTCCTTCCCCCCTTCTCCCTCTCCTTCCTTCCTTCTCCCTCTCCTTCCCTCCTTCTCCCTCTCCTTCCCTCCTTCTCCCTCTCCTTACCCCCTTCTCCCTCTCCTTCCCTTCTTCTCCCTCTCCTTCCCTCCTTCTCCCTCTCCTTCCCTCCTTCTCTCTCTCCTTCCCCCCTTCTCCCTCTCCTTCCCTCCTTCTCCCTCTCCTTCCCTCCTTCTCCCTCTCCTTCCCCCCTTCTCCCTCTCCTTCCCTCCTTCTCCCTCTCCTTCCCTCCTTCTCCCTCTCCTTCCCTCCTTCTCCCTCTCCTTCTTCCTCTCCTTCCCTCCTTCTCCCTCTCCTTCCCTCCTTCTCCCTCTCCTTCCCTCCTTCTCCCTCTCCTTCCCTCCTTCTCCCTCTCCTTCTTCCTCTCCTTCCCTCCTTCTCCCTCTCCTTCACACCTTCTTCCTCTCCTTCCCTCCTTCTCCCTCTCCTTCCCTCCTTCTCCCTCTCCTTCCCTCCCTCTCCCTCTCCTTCCCCCCTCCTCCCTCTCCTTCCCCCCTTCTCCCTCTCCTTCCCTCCTTCTCCCTCTCCTTCCCTCCTTCTCCCTCTCCTTCCCTCCTTCTCCCTCTCCTTCTTCCTCTCCTTCCCTCCTTTTCCCTCTCCTTCCCTCCTTCTCCCTCTCCTTCCCCCCTTCTCCCTCTCCATCCCCCCTTCTCCCTCTCCTTCCCCCCTTCTCCCTCTCCTTCCCCCCTTCTCCCTCTCCTTCCCCCCTTCTCCCTCTCCTTCCCTCCTTCTCCCTCTCCTTCCCTCCTTCTCCCTCTCCTTCCCCCCTTCTCCCTCTCCTTCCCCCCTTCTCCCTCTCCTTCCCTCCTTCTCCCTCTCCTTCCCTCCTTCTCCCTCTCCTTCCCTCCTTCTCCCTCTCCTTACCCCCTTCTCCCTCTCCTTCCCCCCTTCTCCCTCTCCTTCCCTCCTTCTCCCTCTCCTTCCCTCCTTCTCCCTCTCCTTTTCCCTCTCCTTCCCTCCTTTTCCCTCTCCTTCCCTCCTTCTCCCTCTCCTTCCCTCCTTCTCCCTCTCCTTCCCTCCTTCTCCCTATACATCTCACGAATAATAATAACGTTAAACGAACAGTGAAAGGAAACGCTTGGCGGTCAATTCTGTGTCCGTCTGGGAGCGGGAAGGACAATGCCTTGGGGTGTAAACCCCCCCTTACTGTCAGCTGGTCGGCTGCGTGGCTGTCAACACAGTGTCCCGTTTAACCTTGTGGTGGCTAGCTACAACATGAAGACTTGAAAGCACATCCAACCGATGACACATTCACTTCCTTTGTGGTTCATCCAGTAGAAGTCAATTCATTTAGCGTCTGTCTTTCAGGCTTTAAGGCTTAGTCGATGTGGGGGGGGGGGGGGGGGGGGATAGTTTGAGGAGAGATGGGGGCCACGTTTAATCAACTTACCGTACAGCCCCTTCCCTGGCTCCCCCCTTCTGAAAATCATCCACAATATCCCATGTTAAAAAGGATCTCTGTCAAACAGCAGATTGAGATTATTTTTTGTCATTAATCTATGTTGTTGTTTCTCCTCAGATGGAAAAAAAGACTGCCACAGCTAAAGTTGACCTTTCATTGCGACACTGGCCTCAAAATAGCCTGGGTACCAGTCTTTATAGCTATTATTCCACTCCTGTTATTAGCCAAAGACAGCAGTGGCAAGGAGTGGAATGTTAGTTACAAGACTGGTATCCAGGCTAGCCTCAAAAAGGGGGCCTGTTAGAATATTTCTCGATGTTGTAATATTTCTGAAATTTTTGCAACAGAATGATAAACAAAAACAACAACACTCACACTGTGAGATGAATAAACCATGTGATTTTATTGTCACTGTACATTTAGTGCACTGGTAGAACTGACCCAGTCAAATAAAAGCTAAACCAAATATTTACACATTAATACAGTACCAAATATTTACATTATTCTATTTGGCTTCTGAGATGAACAGACATGCAGTTATCCCTATAGTCTCTCTTTAAAAAGGTGGGATACATTTACGAGTATCACAATGAACCAAAGTTTTCGTTCTTACCCTGATAAATCATACATAATAACAGCTACCATATTTATTAAGGTGGAATCCACCCCTCTAGGGTAATCAAATCTCTACGATGCATACTGTGTCCCATACCTTCACTGGTTGGTACACCACAACAAACCCGCAGCCGGAGACACATCGTCGTCCGTGTTTTTATGTAAATCTAGCAATCTCTATGTGCACGGTGACAAGAAACTCTAGTCCTCCACAACTGGAACAGCAAATAAGAAGCTTCCTTCCTCCCAGGAATGCCCCCCTGTCCCCGCCCCGCCCCCCACCGACAGGTTCATCTACATGTTTTTAATACCCCGACAGACAGTGATGTTAGATTGTTTTGTGCCACCAGGTCTCAGGGGAAAAGCATGTCTGCTCTGTTCTTATATAATTGTTATGTTTCCCGCCATTTAGAGAGACATCAGGACACATGGCTTCTAAGTTTTCCAAACACATCTAGAGATACATTTAAATAAATATAGCTAACTATATATCTCTTTGAAATTGTTCAGTTTTCTCAAAATAGGTGTTTAATAATATATTAGTTAGAAATATAATACTTCAATGTATTTTAATACTGAATCAAAACAAATAATGACACATCATTGTGAATGCACAGGGTCAGATCCAATCATAATCATACACATATATATATACACACTATATATATATATATATATATATATATATATATATATATCTCTCTCTCTATATATATATATATATATATATACACACACTATATATATATATATATATATATATATATATATAGTATTTTAGGATTCGGAAGAGTTGCATCAGCGCAGCTTCAACCCTTAAACGGTTCACAGTTCCAGTTTATTTCAATGGTAATTTCTTAATTTCAACATTGTAAACAAAACTCAACCCCCCCAAAAATAAGAAACAGTCAGCGTGTACAAACACAACGTTATTGCCCATATTTGGCTGTTTTTTTTTTGCATTGCCCAGTGATCACTTTTATTATAACACTGTTAATATAACAGTTCTTAATAACTGTCATTAAACTTGCTGAAGACACCCATGAAATTGTAATTAGGGGGTCTAGAACCATTTAGCCAAACCCTTCAGTGCCAAGCCTGTTAAAACGGTCTCCTCTCGGGTCCCAGAGGTGATGGAGTCAATGCTGACATTTAACTGCTTTATTTCTATTGAGGATGATCAGCTTATGAACACAATTCAAATTAATTGGATGTATGACCATATTAGCCTCTTTAAAATTAATTTAGCATTTTTCTCTTTTATTTTCTTACATTAATTTCAGCGTGGGGGGGAGGGAGGGAGGGAGGGAGAGACGGAGGGAGGGAGGGAGGGACGGAGGGAGGGAGGGAGGGAGGGAGAGACGGAGGGAGGGACGGACGGAGGGAGGGAGGGAGGGACGGACGGAGGGAGGGAGGGAGGGACGGACGGACGGAGGGAGGGAGGGAGAGACGGAGGGAGGGAGGGAGGGAGGGAGGGAGGGAGGGAGAGACGGAGGGAGGGAGGGAGGGAGGGAAACTGTCTTTGTCTTAGGATTCACTCCGATCAGGGGTAGATCCAACGCTACAGTATAACGAGCTAGACTTTTATAGGTCATTTACGATTTAGCTGACACATGCAACATTTACTGTGCACGGAAACATTGCCTTTAGAAAAGGGTTATAGCCGACAAAACATAACGGGATTGAATTCTTAGTCTGTTATTAGAATGGATAATGATAAATAAAGGGAAAGGGGGGATACCTAGTCAGTTGTACCACAGAAAGGGGGGGTACCTAGTCAGTTGTACAACAGAAAG
Organism: Oncorhynchus clarkii lewisi; assembly: GCF_045791955.1. Classification (NCBI taxonomy): domain Eukaryota; kingdom Metazoa; phylum Chordata; class Actinopteri; order Salmoniformes; family Salmonidae; genus Oncorhynchus; species Oncorhynchus clarkii. Next base: position 88,867,437 of record NC_092150.1, read on the forward strand.
GGGGGTACTTAGTCAGTTGTACAACAGAAAGGGGGGTACCTAGTCAGTTGTACAACAGAAAGGGGGGTACCTAGTCAGTTGTACAACAGAAAGGGGGGTACCTAGTCAGTTGTACAACAGAAAGAGGGGTACCTAGTCAGTTGTACAACAGAAAGGGGGGATACCTAGTCAGTTGTACAACAGAAAGGGGGGATACCTAGTCAGTTGTACAACTGAAAGGAAAGGGGGGGTACCTAGTCAGTTGTACAACTGATCGCATTCGACTGAAATATGGTATTATATTTTCTGAGCTATCATAACATGAACTGAGCATGTGCATAGCTAAATTAATTCCACATAGATTACAATACTGTGGTTAAAATCTGACCTGGAGACAGTTCTGTCTTTTAGATGCACAGCAGATGTGGCTTACCATTGGGGGGAGATAACTGATCTTGGAGCAGTATATAGGGCATGGAATCTCTGTTCTCCTTAGGTCTTTAAAAAATAAAATCACTGAATTAGTCATCTTTTTGCCTAATAACTCTTTCTCATTTCTCAACAACATTACAGTAGACTAGGTTTAACAAAAACAAACTGTAAGCTGACTGAACAGCTAGCTTGAACCATTGCAGATGGAGCTACCGAATTAGATACTTTTTCGATCGCTCTAATGGGTTGGTACGTTTTGTCAAAAAGAGGGTGGTCACGTGTGTCTGCGAGCAGAGGATCGCTGGTTCGACCCCGTTATGGGGACAGGGACAGTGGAGGAAGATACAGGATCCTGTTAGCGGAACGCTGAAGCTCATTTCATATGGTTGACAGTAGAGGAGATGTTTTGAACAGAGTTTGGGGTTTAGATGAATAGTTCCACCTTTGAGAGGAGGGAGGTTGGGGTTGGTGGGGTTGGTGGGGTTGGTTGGGGTTGGTGGGGTTGGTGGGTGCCGTGGGAATGACTGCCTCTACTGTATTGAGCTATAATTTGCTACACATTACATTACTGTATCTGTTACCCATGTGGATCTCTGAAGAGGGGAACAGGGCTCAGTGACAACAGTGACAACAAAAGGCTGTGTGTTCTCACGAAAAACAGGCCGCTTCATGTTTTGTTTCCTTACCACGATACCTCTGAGTACAGCCATACTGGTGTCGTGGCAACCCCGTGACAGTATAGCCATACTGGTGTCGTGGCAACCCCGTGACAGTATAGCCATACTGGTGTCGTGGCAACCCCGTGACAGTACAGCCATACTGGTGTCGTGGCAACCCCGTGACAGTACAGCCATACTGGTGTCGTGGCAACCCCGTGACAGTACAGCCATACTGGTGTCGTGGCAACCCCGTGACAGTACAGCCATACTGGTGTCGTGTCAACCCCGTGACAGTATAGCCATACTGGTGTCGTGTCAACCCCGTGACAGTATAGCCATACTGGTGTCGTGGCAACCCCGTGACAGTATAGCCATACTGGTGTCGTGGCTATACAGTCCATACAGTGTGTTATTATTGTTGACTGGAGGTCTGAGTCCATACAGTATGTTATTATTGTTGACTAGAGGTCTGAGTCCGTACAGTATGTTATTATTGTTGACTAGAGGTCTGAGTCCATACAGTATGTTATTATTGTTGACTAGAGGTCTGAGTCCATACAGTATGTTATTATTGTTGATTAGAGGTCTGAGTCCATACAGTATGTTATTATTGTTGACTAGAGGTCTGAGTCCGTACAGTATGTTATTATTGTTGACTAGAGGTCTGAGTCCATACAGTATGTTATTATTGTTGACTAGAGGTCTGAGTCCATACAGTATGTTATTATTGTTGACTAGAGGTCTGAGTCCATACAGTATGTTATTATTGTTGACTAGAGGTCTGAGTCCATACAGTATGTTATTATTGTTGACTAGAGGTCTGAGTCCATACAGTATGTTATTATTGTTGACTAGAGGTCTGAGTCTATACAGTATGTTATTACTGTTGACTAGAGGTCTGAGTCCATACAGTATGTTATTATTGTTGACTAGAGGTCTGAGTCCATACAGTATGTTATTATTGTTGACTAGAGGTCTGAGCCCATACAGTATGTTATTATTGTTGACTAGAGGTCTGAGTCCATACAGTATGTTATTGTTGACTAGAGGTCTGAGTCCATACAGTATGTTATTATTGTTGACTAGAGGTCTGAGTCCATACAGTATGTTATTATTGTTGACTAGAGGTCTGAGTCCGTACAGTATGTTATTATTGTTGACTAGAGGTCTGAGTCCATACAGTATGTTATTATTGTTGACTAGAGGTCTGAGTCCATACAGTATGTTATTATTGTTGACTAGAGGTCTGAGTCCATACAGTATGTTATTATTGTTGACTAGAGGTCTGAGTCCATACAGTATGTTATTATTGTTGACTAGAGGTCTGAGTCCATACAGTATGTTATTATTGTTGACTAGAGGTCTGAGTCCATACAGTATGTTATTATTGTTGACTAGAGGTCTGAGTCCATAGAGTATGTTATTATTGTTGACTAGAGGTCTGAGTCCATACAGTATGTTATTATTGTTGACTAGAGGTCTGAGCCCATACAGTATGTTATTATTGTTGACTAGAGGTCTGAGTCCATACAGTATGTTATTGTTGACTAGAGGTCTGAGTCCATACAGTATGTTATTATTGTTGACTAGAGGTCTGAGTCCATACAGTATGTTATTATTGTTGACTAGAGGTCTGAGTCCATACAGTATGTTATTATTGTTGACTAGAGGTCTGAGTCCATACAGTATGTTATTATTGTTGACTAGAGGTCTGAGACCATACAGTATGTTATTATTGTTGACTAGAGGTCTGAGTCTATACAGTATGTTATTATTGTTGACTAGAGGGCTGAGTCTATACAGTATGTTATTATTGTTGACTAGAGGTCTGAGCCCATACAGTATGTTATTATTGTTGACTAGAGGTCTGAGTCCATACAGTATGTTATTATTGTTGTCTAGAGGTCTGAGACCATACGGTATGTTATTATTGTTGACTAGAGGTCTGAGTCCATACAGTATGTTATTATTGTTGACTAGAGGTCTGAGTCCATACAGTATGTTATTATTGTTGACTAGAGGTCTGAGTCCATACAGTATGTTATTATTGTTGACTAGAGGTCTGAGTCCATACAGTATGTTATTATTGTTGACTAGAGGTCTGTGTCTATACAGTATGTTATTATTGTTGACTAGAGGTCTGAGTCCATACAGTGTTAACTGAAATGTACACACACACACACACCACAGGAGGTTGGTGGCAGGAGGGGCTCGTGGTAATTGCTGGAACGGAATGCTATCAAATATGGTTTCCATGGTTTCCATGTGTTTGATGCCATTCTATTTGCTTTGTTCCAGCCATTATTATGAGCCATCCTCCCCTCAGCAGCCTCCACGGATTCACTTCAAACACACATTTCGCTTAGGTGTCTTTAGTATCTAAAAGCAGTAGTGATGAGCAGATACGACCAGTGAGAATGAGCTAATGTACTACATTCATTAGTGCCACATTATTACCTAGGACCCAGAGACTCAGTGCAACATATTTACCTACTGTACAGATGTAGGATCTTAATTTGAGCCAGTTTGCTACAGCAGGGAACTAATCCTGCGGCAACAAGGAAATGTTAATTATTATGTGGATCATAATTAAATGGACATTTTTGTAGTAGTTGATACATTTTTTGTAAGGAAAAAAATCAAGTCTTAAATTTCAAAGTGGAAATTAAAAATGCCAGAAGCCGTTTTAAACCTCAATTACTCAAGTTTTTAATTTCCTGCATTGCAGAAAGTTATACTGAGACAGGGTGATCAAATTAACATCCTGAATCGGTATGCTCACCAGTTCACTACACCTTTAGATTTAAAAAGGGTTCAAAAAAATTATTATTCGGCTGCCTCCATAGGAAAACCCCTTTGGGTTCCAAGTAAAACCCCTTTGGGTTCCAAGTAGAATCCGTTTTGGGTTCCAGGTACAGACCTTTTGGGTTCCAGGTAGAATCCCTTTGGGTTCCAAGTAGAACTCTTTTTGGTTCCAAGAAGAACCCTTTTGGGTTCCAGGTAGAATCCCTTTGGGTTCCAAGTAGAACTCTTTTTGGTTCCAAGAATAACCCTTTTGGGTTCCAGGTACAGACCTTTTGGGTTCCAGGTAGAGCTCTACCTTGAACCAAAAAATGTTTTTTGAAAGAGTTCTCCTACTGGTACAGCCAAAGAACCCTTTTAGATTATAGAGAGAATATATATATATATATATATATATATATATATATATATATATATATATATATTTAGAAGAGTGCACTCCATCCCTCTCTAAGCACCAGACTTGGATGGAACAGTGTTGTTGATGAAACTAGGAGGAGGTAAATGTGTTACGAACAGACCTGGGTTCAAATAGTATTTGGAATGAGTTTGCTTGACCAACTGAATTAAATGGTATAGTCCCAAAAGGGCAAATCTCACCGATATGGCACTCCAGGCAGACTCAATCAAACGTTCAACATATTTTGAAAGATTTCAATTGAATTTGAAACCAGATCTGGTTAGGAAGCCTTCAGAAGCTTTTATCTTCATAGGTGTAGGGATCTGTTTCTTTGAGGTTGATTGAAGAACATAATATGAAATCATCCCCAAACCCCTTTAACACTGCAATTTGACACAATAACCTTAAATACATATATACCAGACTGTAATACTGTACATCTGAGATTATAAAACAAAAGAGAAAGATAACTGAGCGGCTCTAACCATTCAGATTCATCACAACATATTACTAATAGTCATACTTCAGCTTCAAGGTGAAAAAAACCCCAAAACAAACCTCTTTACAACTGAGATTCTAAAACAAAAGAGAAAGATAACTCCCAGTAGCTACCGGTAATCTAGAGCGAAGGGTCTCTGATTATAACAAGACCCACAGTTCTGTACACAGCATCTTCACATACATGACTATATCCTACATCAAAGCGTTTTATATTCACCCCTAAAATCTGTTGGTCTATTTTCCTGCTCTATTCCTCTTTTCTTTAGTTCTAGACGTGGGTTTCACACCACAGTAACAGCAGTCAACTTCATCCCGTAGCTGTCATAGGTCTCCATGGTGTTACCCCACCTATTCACAGGCTGTCCATCCTCCTCATTGAGTGATGCAGCTGTCCGTCAATCCCCCGGTCCAATCATCAAGCCTTGGCCTCCAGCATCTCCAGGAAGAGTTTGTGCATGGGCACTTTTCCCTGCACCTTGATGCTGTAGAAGTGCTGCACGGCCTTGGCCGCGGTCTGACGGAGCAAGGGAAGGGTCATCAGCAGCTTTCCTGTCCGCCGAGGGTCCTCCGTGTTGTGGGCACCTTCTAAGTCCTGCAATGCCTCATGGAGAGAGTCCTGGAGCCTCTGAACAGCCTCTACATCCTCTATATGCATGGAGTCTATATGGAGGTAGAGGAGGAGAGAAGGAGGGACGGTGGGAGAGGCGGGGAGGGAGAGGAGACGGGAAGGAGAGAGGGAGGGAGAAGGGAGGGAGAGGAGACGGGAAGGAGAGGAGGGAAGGAGAGAGGGAAGGAGAGAGGGAAGGAGAGGAGGGAGGGAGAGGAGACGGAGAGGAGAGAGGGAGGGAGAGGAGGGAAGGAGAGAGGGAAGGAGAGAGGGAGGAACTTTAGTTGTCTTTTATTTAATATCAACAAAAAGCAGCTTGCAAATAAAGTTTTTTTAGGAGCCACTTTAAATTCAGTGGCTCGTTTTTTTTTAGCAAGCATCCAATTTCTGAATCTCTCTCTCTCTCTCTCTAGTGAGTGGTTAATCACGGGACTTAATAAATGCCTGTGCTTGGCCAGGACTCCAGGGAGAGTATGGCTCGGCTGCATGAATAGAAATACCTTGTGGATAGGCAGGGAAAAATATTCATTTCTCTGTATACTGTACCATATCTACATATCTACTAATGCATTAGTGTGTGTGTGTGTGTGTGTGTGTGTGTGTGTGTGTGTGTGTGTGTGTGTGTATTAGCAGGGTATCTTTCAAGTGACGGATAGCGGCAGATGGCCCTGATTTCCTTAAGAGAAACCAGTCCCCTAATAGACAAACACTCTCGGATAAAAGCAGCCTGAACTGAAACGCACAGCGAACCTCCACTTCATATGAAGTCTGCTTAGTCCAAAATACAATCACATGTTGGCTAGTGGATTTCCCGGTTAGGGATAACGCTGTTTGAAAGTGCATTTGATTTGCACAGCAGCATGTCCTGACTGGATCGAGTTGACACTTGAAATGCAGTGGAAATTGTCTGGTTCTGTGAACTGGGTAATGTTTAGAACACAGGACAACATAATCTTTCATGAGAGACACAAAATGTGACTGCCTGTTTATAAAGCACCGGATGAGTCACGATGGGACTGCCTGTTTATAAATCACCGGATGAGTCACCACGGGACTGCCTGTTTATACATCAACGGATGAGTCACCATGGGACTGCTCGTTTATACATCAACGGATGAGTCACCATGGGACTGCCTGTTTATAAATCAACGGATGAGTCACCATGGGACTGCCTGTTTATAAATCAACGGATGAGTCACCATGGGACTGCCTGTTTATAAATCAACGGATGAGTCACCATGGGACTGCCTGTTTATACATCAACGGATGAGTCACCATGGGACTGCCTGTTTATAAATCAACGGATGAGTCACCATGGGACTGCCTGTTTATAAATCAACGGATGAGTCACCATGGGACTGCCTGTTTATAAATCAACGGATGAGTCACCATGGGACTGCCTGTTTATAAATCAACGGATGAGTCACCATGGGACTGCCTGTTTATAAATCAACGGATGAGTCACCATGGGACTGCCTGTTTATAAATCAACGGATGAGTCACCATGGGACTGCCTGTTTATAAATCAACGGATGAGTCACCATGGGACTGCCTGTTTATACATCAACGGATGAGTCACCATGGGACTGCCTGTTTATAAATCAACGGATGAGTCACCATGGGACTGCCTGTTTATACATCAACGGATGAGTCACCATGGGACTGCCTGTTTATAAATCAACGGATGAGTCACCATGGGACTGCCTGTTTATAAATCAACGGATGAGTCACCATGGGACTGCCTGTTTATACATCAACGGATGAGTCACCATGGGACTGCCTGTTTATAAATCAACGGATGAGTCACCATGGGACTGCCTGTTTATAAATCAACGGATGAGTCACCATGGGACTGCCTGTTTATAAATCAACGGATGAGTCACCATGGGACTGCCTGTTTATAAATCAACGGATGAGTCACCATGGGACTGCCTGTTTATACATCAACGGATGAGTCACCATGGGACTGCCTGTTTATAAATCAACGGATGAGTCACCATGGGACTGCCTGTTTATAAATCAACGGATGAGTCACCATGGGACTGCCTGTTTATAAATCAACGGATGAGTCACCATGGGACTGCCTGTTTATAAATCAACGGATGAGTCACCATGGGACTGCCTGTTTATAAATCAACGGATGAGTCACCATGGGACTGCCTGTTTATAAATCAACGGATGAGTCACCATGGGACTGCCTGTTTATAAATCAACGGATGAGTCACCATGGGACTGCCTGTTTATACATCAACGGATGAGTCACCATGGGACTGCCTGTTTATAAATCAACGGATGAGTCACCATGGGACTGCCTGTTTATACATCAACGGATGAGTCACCATGGGACTGCCTGTTTATACATCAACGGATGAGTCACCATGGGACTGCCTGTTTATACATCAACGGATGAGTCACCATGGGACTGCCTGTTTATAAATCAACGGATGAGTCACCATGGGACTGCCTGTTTATAAATCAACGGATGAGTCACCATGGGACTGCCTGTTTATAAATCAACGGATGAGTCACCATGGGACTGCCTGTTTATAAATCAACGGATGAGTCACCATGGGACTGCCTGTTTATAAATCAACGGATGAGTCACCATGGGACTGCCTGTTTATAAATCAACGGATGAGTCACCATGGGACTGCCTGTTTATACATCAACGGATGAGTCACCATGGGACTGCCTGTTTATAAATCAACGGATGAGTCACCATGGGACTGCCTGTTTATACATCAACGGATGAGTCACCATGGGACTGCCTGTTTATAAATCAACGGATGAGTCACCATGGGACTGCCTGTTTATACATCAACGGATGAGTCACCATGGGACTTTACACAGTAAAAGAAGAGAATAAGAAGAAAATGAGGCAGAAGAAAGTAAAGGGTTAATTATGTTCCTAACTGACTGATTGAGTGTCTCTTAGCAGGCAGCTAGCCGTTTTCTCACACACACACACACACACACACACACACATCTTCTGTATAAATGATCTTTCTATCTAGGGAAATTAACTAGCCTATGTGGACTACACATGTGTTCTGTTCCAGTCTTCATGTGGTCCTATACTCCGCTGACCATGTGTGTGTGATCCTATACTCCGCTGAGCGTGTGTGTGTGGTTCTATACTCCGCTGAGCGTGTGTGTGTGGTTCTATACTACGCTGAGCGTGTGTGTGTGATCCTATACTCCGCTGAGCGTGTGTGTGGTCCTATACTCCGCTGAGCATGTGTGTGTGGTCCTATACTCCGCTGAGCGTGTGTGTGTGGTCCTATACTCCGCTGAGCGTGTGTGTGTGGTCCTATACTCCGCTGAGCGTGTGTGTGTGGTCCTATACTCCGCTGAGCGTGTGTGTGTGGTCCTATACTCCGCTGAGCGTGTGTGTGTGGTCCAATACTCCGCTGAGCGTGTGTGTGTGGTCCTATACTCCGCTGAGCGTGTGTGTGTGGTCCTATACTCCGCTGAGCGTGTGTGTGGTTCTATACTCCGCTGAGCGTGTGTGTGGTTCTATACTCCGCTGAGCGTGTGTGTGTGGTTCTATACTCCGCTGAGCGTGTGTGTGTGGTTCTATACTCCGCTGAGCGTGTGTGTGTGGTTCTATACTCCGCTGAGCGTGTGTGTGTGATCCTATACTCCGCTGAGCGTGTGTGTGGTCCTATACTCCGCTGAGCATGTGTGTGTGGTCCTGTACTCCGCTGAGCATGTGTGTGTGTGTGCGCTGTGTGTGCGTGTGTGCATGTTTGTGTGGTTGTGTGTGTGCATGCATGTGTGTGTGTGGTTGTGTGTGCATGCATGCATGTGTGTGTGTGTGGTTGTGTGTGCATGTGTGTGTGTGTGGTTGTGTGTGCATGTGTGTGTGTGTGTGTGTGTGTGGTTGTGTGTGCATGTGTGTGTGTGTGTGTGTGGTTGTGTGTGCATGTGTGTGTGTGTGTGTGGTTGTGTGTGCATGTGTGTTGGTGTGTGTGTGTTTGTGGTTGTGTGTGTGCATGCATGCGTGTGTGTATATGTGTGGTTGTGTGTGCATGCATGCGTGTGTGTATATGTGTGGTTGTGTGTGCATGCGCGTGTGTATATGTGTGGTTGTGTGTGCATGCATGCGTGTGTGTATATGTGTGGTTGTGTGTGCATGCGCGTGTGTATATGTGTGGTTGTGTGTGTGCATGCATGCGTGTGTGTATATGTGTGGTTGTGTGTGCATGCATGCGTGTGTGTATATGTGTGGTTGTGTGTGTGCATGCATGCGTGTGTGTATATGTGTGGTTGTGTGTGTGCATGCATGCGTGTGTGTATATGTGTGGTTGTGTGTGCATGCATGCGTGTGTGTATATGTGTGGTTGTGTGTGTGCATGCATGCGTGTGTGTATATGTGTGGTTGTGTGTGCATGCATGCGTGTGTGTATATGTGTGGTTGTGTGTGCATGCATGCGTGTGTGTATATGTGTGGTTGTGTGTGCATGCATGCGTGTGTGTTTGTGTTCAGTGTGTGAAGGGCGTAATGCAAAACTAACTTTGAAGAAACAATTTCCATGTAATCCATCAGCTGGCTGGAGTAGATCCCATCGATACTGAGCTAATTACTAAATCAATGGCCATGATTTTCCACAGCTGTCACACAAACACACACCTACGGCACCAGATTTCTGTGAGACAGTGTTCAAATGCCTCTCAGCTGGCCGGGCCTCTCAGCTTCTCTGATCCCCTTCCACCAACCACTCTATACCGCTCTTCATCTCTTTCTGTTGTACCTCTCTCCATCCCTTTCTCTTTCTGTTATACCTCTCTCCCTCCCTTTCTGTTATACCTCTCTCCATCCCTTTCTCTTTCTGTTATACCTCTCTCCCTCCCTTTCTGTTATACCTCTCTCCATCCCTTTCTCTTTCTGTTATACCTCTCTCCCTCCCTTTCTGTTGTACCTCTCTCCCTCCCTTTCTCTTTCTGTTATACCTCTCTCCATCCCTTTCTCTTTCTGTTATACCTCTCTCCATCCCTTTCTCTTTCTGTTATACCTCTCTCCATCTCTTTCTGTTGTACCTCTCCATCCCTTTCTCTTTCTGTTATACCTCTCTCCATCTCTTTCTGTTGTACCTCTCCATCCCTTTCTCTTTCTGTTATACCTCTCTCCCTCCCTTTCTGTTGTACCTCTCCATCCCTTTCTCTTTCTGTTATACCTCTCTCCATCCCTTTCTCTTTCTGTTATACCTCTCTCCCTCCCTTTCTGTTGTACCTCTCCATCCCTTTCTCTTTCTGTTATACCTCTCTCCATCCCTTTCTCTTTCTGTTATACCTCTCTCCCTCCCTTTCTGTTGTACCTCTCCATCCCTTTCGCTTTCTGTTGTACCTCTCCATCCCTTTCTCTTTCTGTTATACCTCTCTCCATCCCTTTCTCTTTCTGTTATACCTCTCTCCCTCCCTTTCTTTTTCTGTTATACCTCTCTCCCTCCCTTTCTGTTATACCTCTCTCCATCCCTTTCTCTTTCTGTTGTACCTCTCCATCCCTTTCTGTTGTACCTCTCTCCATCTCCATCTCTTTCTGTTATACCTCTCTCCCTCCCTTTCTCTTTCTGTTGTACCTCTCTCCCTCCCTTTCTCTTTCTGTTATACCTCTCTCCCTCCCTTTCTCTTTCTGTTGTACCTCTCTCCCTCCCTTTCTCTTTCTGTTATACCTCTCTCCCTCCCTTTCTCTTTCTGTTGTACCTCTCTCCCTCCCTTTCTCTTTCTGTTGTACCTCTCTCCATCCCTTTCTCTTTCTGTTATACCTCTCTCCATCTCCATCTCTTTCTGTTATACCTCTCTCCCTCCCTTTCTCTTTCTGTTGTACCTCTCTCCCTCCCTTTCTCTTTCTGTTATACCTCTCTCCCTCCCTTTCTCTTTCTGTTATACCTCTCTCCCTCCCTTTCTCTTTCTGTTATACCTCTCTCCCTCCCTTTCTCTTTCTGTTGTACCTCTCCATCCCTTTCTCTTTCTGTTGTACCTCTCCATCTCTTTCTCTTTCTGTTATACCTCTCTCCATCCCTTTCTCTTTCTGTTGTACCTCTCCATCCCTTTCTGTTATACCTCTCTCCCTCCCAGGAGAAAAAAATCCTCCAAACAGTCATAGGTTAGTAAGGGGACAGGACCCTCCAAACAGTCATTGATTAGTGAGGGGACAGGACCCTCCAAACAGTCATTGATTAGTAAGGGGACAGGACCCTCCAAACAGTCATTGATTAGTAAGGGGACAGGACCCTCCAAACAGTCATTGATTAGTAAGGGGACAAGCAAACTGTCGTTAGGAGAGAGGCAGCTTCACATGGAAACAAACAAGCCCCGTCGCTCCCTGATGCTCATTCCACTCCACTTAACACATGTTATTGACATACACTGTTTTCCTAATGAAATGCTAAATATATCTCCCTTGGCTGTGGAGAGCTGGCAGGAAGCTACTGTTATAGAGACAGAGAAAGATGAGAGAGAGAGAGGAGGGGGGCAAAAGAGGGGAGGAGAGAGAAAGAGGGGAGGAGAGAGAAAAAGAGGGGAGGAGAGAGAAAAAGAGGGGAGGAGAGAGAAAGAGGGGAGGAGAGAGAAAGAGGGGAGGAGAGGGAGAGAGAAAAAGAGGGAGAGAGAAAAGAGATAGAGAACACTGACAATCACACACAGACGCTATACACACACACGTGCCTTCAGAAGAGTCGAGCACGCACACACAGTGGCACAGCAGGGACATTTAATTAAACAGACGTGTTGTTGACCCCTTTGTCCCCTCTTATCTCAGATCGTCTGTGTGGATGCGATTGCCCTCTGAGATTGGCGACATTTTGTTTTGTTTTAATTACGTCAGCTACTTAGATTTACCAGAGATTGACCATTCAGACATACTCTAATGTCAATCTTTAAGGGGGACTGTTTCCTGTGTCTCCTATCAACAATAGGTGTTATAAGTCTGACATATTTCAGCAAATATAGTAATAATAATTTGTGCGTGTGTGTATGTTTGTGCATTTCTGACTGTGTCTGTCATCTGTGTCCGTACCTGAGTTAGCGAGGGCGATGGCCTTGAGCGTGACAAACTCCTCCTTCTCCACGCTCAGCTTCTTATAGCGTCGGACCAGAGGCAGAATGGCAACGTGCAGGTCCAGCAGGCCAGATAGACGAGCGTGCTCCTCATCCACCACATAGTCCTCGGCATACACCAGCTCCTCCTCACAGGCCAACGAGCGGAACACGATGCTCAGGACCAGGATCTCCATCCAGGCACTCTGCAGTAGACTCATCTGGTCTGCCAGAGACAGGCTGGAGAATCCTAGAGGAGGATAGGTCGGGTTTAGGCCTAATATTCAGCCCCTTTACTTTCAGTGCAGCAAACTCTCTCCAGAAGTTCAGTGAGGATCTCTGAATGATCCAATGTTGACCTAAATGATTAATGATGATGAATACAATCTACCTGTGTGTAATCAAGTCTCCGTATAAATGCACCTGCACTGTGATAGTCTCAGAGGTCCGTTAAAAGTGCAGAGAGCATCATGAAGAACAAGGAACACAACAGGCAGGTCCGAGATACTGTTGTGAAGAAGTTTAAAGCCGGATTTGGATACAAAAAGATTTCCCAAGCTTTAAACATCCCAAGGAGCACTGTGCAAGCGATAATATTGAAATGGAAATCAGACCACTGCAAATCTACCAAGACCTGGCCGTCCCTCTAAACTTTCAGCTCATACAAGGAGAAGACTGATCAGAGATGCAGCCAAGAGGCCCATGATCACTCTGGATGAACTGCAGAGATCTTCACCTGAGGTGGGAGACTCTGTCCATAGGACAACAATCAGTCGTATATTGCACAAATCTGGCCTTTATGGAAGAGTGGCAAGACGAAAGCCATTTCTTAAAGATATCCATAAAAAGTGTTGTTTAAAGTTTGCCACAAGCCACCTGGGAGACACACCAAACATGTGGAAGAAGGTGCTCTGGTCAGATGAAACCAAAATGTAACTTTTTGGCAACAATGCAAAACGCTATGTTTGGCGTAAAAGCAACACAGCTGAACACACCATCCCCACTGTCAAACATGGTGGTGGCAGCATCATGGTTTGGGCCTGCTTTTCTTCAGCAGGGACAGGGATTGATGGGAAGATGGATGGAGCCAAATACAGGACCATTCTGGAAGAAAACCTGATGGAGTCTGCAAAAGACCTGAGACTGGGATGGAGATTTGTCTTCCAACAAGACAATGATCGAAAACATAAAGCAAAATATACAATGGAATGGTTCAAAAATAAACATATCCAGGTGTTAGAATGGCCAAGTCAAAGTCCAGACCTGAATCCAATCGAGAATCTGTGGAAAGAACTGAAAACTGCTGTTCACAAATGCTCTCCATCCAACCTCACTGAGCTCGAGCTGTTTTGCAAGGAGGAATGGGAAAAAATGTCAGTCTCTCGATGTGCAAAACTGATAGAGACATACCCCAAGCGACTTACAGCTGTAATCGCAGCAAAAGGTGGCGCTACAAAGTATTAACTTAAGGGGGCTGAATAATTTTGCACGCCCAATTTTTCAGTTTTTGATTTGTTAAAAAAGTTTGAAATATCCAATAAATGTCGTTCCACTTCATGATTGTGTCCCACTTGTTGTTGATTCTTCACAAAAAAAATACAGTTTTATATCTTTATGTTTGAAGCCTGAAATGTGGCAAAAGGTCGCAAAGTTCAAGGGGGCCGAATACTTTCGCAAGGCACTGTATACATATATATATATATATATATATATATACACTGTATGTATATTTGTGTATGTTAATCAGGTATCGGATGAATGGATTATGGCTTTGTGTTACAGCTCGTTGATACAGTCAGTAAGTCTGCTGTAGATAGGAAGGAATAACACTGTATGTATATTTGTGTATGTTAATCAGGTATCAGATACAGTCAGTAAGTATGCTGTAGTTTAAGGAATAACACTGTAAAAGGACAACAAAATGTTTTGCTCTGATTCCAACTATACAAATGCCAAGGCCATGGACAAGCACGGTTTCCAACTCATCTATACGCCGACCTTTGACCTCACTCTGCAGTCAGGTCGGTGAGCTCAAGCCCCCATGTGTTTTCTTGAGTCCCACGATCACACTGGCGTGATAATAGGGCTTCTAAACCTTTTTAAATTTATTTTTAATGTATTTTTTAATTTATTTTTATAAATACTGTATTTGAGCTACGGACTGCTGGGTTGGACCGTTGGATTAGTCAATTTCTTCTCAACAAAAACTCCATACAAACTATTATGACCCATTGCACCAAACAGATTAGTCAGATGTAAAATTGAACGACTAAGATCTCCTCGGGCAAAAACTTCTAAATTAATGACAGATTTCTTGAGTTCTTAGATTAATTCAGACTGTTTTTGAGATAGCCAGTACACACTATGGCGTCTCAAATTGGACAAACAGCTTTTTTTCTAGTTTTTCAAGCAAAGGTCTTTTAAGGGAAGATGCGAGGCACAGATGTTCACTTCGCCTAGCCGAGTTCTGCTAGGAGCAAACCGATCCTAGTATGCAGACATCTTTAATGATAATGTAGGGGCGGTGACTCATTAGGGACATGGTTTGCTTACTTCTCTTTTAATGCTCACAGCTCTCATTCCAGTTCATCTAATCTGTTTTTGGCATTACATGTTATATGGGACTCACGGTCACGGCCGGTTGTGACACAGCCTGGGATCAAACCCGGGTTTGTAGCGACGCCTCAAGCACTGCGACGCAGTACCTTAGACCGCTGCGCCGCTCGGAAGGACCCTTCAATGCACTTATTAATGAAGCCGGTGACTGATGTAGTAAACTCCTCTATGTCTTCGGATGGATCCCGGAACACATTCCAGACTGTGCTATCGAAACAGATAGCCAGCCCTGATAGATAACAGTTCTCTCTCATAGAGCCCTGACAGATAACAGTTCTCTCTCAGAGCCCTGACAGATAACAGTTCTCTCTCATAGAGCCCTGACAGATAACAGTTCTCTCTCATAGAGCCCTGACAGATAACAGTTCTCTCTCATAGAGCCCTAATAGATAACAGTTCTCTCTCATAGAGCCCTAATAGATAACAGTTCTCTCTCATAGAGCCCTAATAGATAACAGTTCTCTCTCATAGAGCCCTGATAGATAACAGTTCTCTCTCAGCAGTTCACTCTCTATTCATTTGCCATCATTACAGTGCTCCTAAGGGCCATCATTGGCCCAATAAAGAGAGAGGTAATGACATGACTGGGCCTATGGTGGAGAGAGAGACATCTCTCCCCCCCTCTCATCTAAAAGTGTGGCAGGGTTGTGTGTAAATGTGTGTGTGAACGAGAGAGGAATCATTAACAGTGAGTGCATGCACATAGTATGATTGTACTGTAAGTGGTGACCGTTCCGTGCAGCTGCACAAATGAACGGTGACCTCTGACCTGTGGCAGCCATGCCAATCATTCTTGCCTGGTTGTCATGACAGCATGTACAGTATAAGTAACAGCCAATCAGTACTCCCCATGACAATGAGTGACAACGCTATGAGGCCTGTGTGTGTGTGTGTCTACTATTCAAGCTAAGCCGCGTCATCCCCTCAAACCACTGCTCTGATGGATCCTACAAAGTCAAACGTTCTGAGGTCTCACTAACAACACATGCAACGAATAGCTTGCATTTTTTGTTCGCACATTTTTGCACGTTTGTTCACTCAACTTGAAATGCCGTAAGGTAACATGAGGGAGTGGCCTGGCTGTCTTATAGCACAACATACTTCCAAATATATTTAATTTAAACACCTAAAAATAGATATGTAGCCACAATAGTTAAAGTAGTCGCGGATACAGTACATTCGGAACGTATTCAGACCCATTCACTTTTTACACAGTCTCTGAATGTCCTTGAGTGGCCCAGCCAGAGTCCGGACTTGAACCCGATTGAACATCTCTAGAGAGACCTGAAAATAGCTGTGCAGCAACGCTCCCCATCCAACCTGACAGAGCTTGAGAGGATCTGCAGAGAAGAATGGGAGAAACTCCCCAAAATACAGGTGCGCCAAGCTTGTAGTGTCATACTGAGGCTGTAATCGCGGGCAAAAGGTGCTTCAGCAAAGTACTGATTAAATGCCTGAATACTTATGTAAATGTCATATTTCAGTTTTTATACATTAGCAAAAAAATTTATAAAAACCTATTTTTGCTTTCTGATTCTGGGGTATTATGTGTAGATTGAGGAAAAAACAAATCAATAGGTTGGAACGTACCAAAATGTGGAAAAAGTCAAGGTGTCTGAATACTTTTCGAACGCAATGTATCAAACTTTTTCCTACATGTGTTTGGGTGCCAGTTAAACTATTTGAAAGAGAGGGTCCTCACTCCTCTTAGCAGGCTAATAATGGACTGATCATTAGGATGTTAATCATACCTGTTACCTGTCTATTAATGATACCTGTTACCTGTCTATTAATGATACCTGTTACCTGTCTGTTAATGATTCCTGTTACTTGTCTGTTAATGATTCCTGTTACCTGTCTGTTAATGATACCTGTTACCTGTCTGTTAATGATTCCTGTTACCTGTCTATTAATGATACCTGTTACCTGTCTGTTAATGATACCTGTTACCTGTCTGTTAATGATACCTGTTACCTGTCTGTTAGGTTGTTAATGATACCTGTTACCTGTCTATTAATGATACCTGTTACCTGTCTGTTAATGATTCCTGTTACCTGTCTATTAATGATACCTGTTACCTGTCTGTTAATGATTCCTGTTACCTGTCTGTTAATGATTCCTGTTACCTGTCTATTAATGATACCTGTTACCTGTCTGTTAATGATACCTGTTACCTGTCTATTAATGATACCTGTTACCTGTCTGTTAATGATACCTGTTACCTGTCTGTTAATGATACCTGTTACCTGTCTGTTAGGTTGTTAATGATACCTGTTACCTGTCTATTAATGATACCTGTTACCTGTCTGTTAATGATTCCTGTTACCTGTCTATTAATGATACCTGTTACCTGTCTGTTAATGATTCCTGTTACCTGTCTGTTAATGATTCCTGTTACCTGTCTGTTAATGATACCTGTTACCTGTCTGTTAATGATACCTGTTACCTGTCTGTTAGGTTGTTAATGATACCTGTTACCTGTCTATTAATGATACCTGTTACCTGTCTGTTAATGATTCCTTTTACCTGTCCGTTAATGATACCTGTTACCTGTCTGTTAGGTTGTTAATGATACCTGTTACCTGTCTGTTAATGATACCTGTTACCGGTATGTTAATGATACCTGTTACCTGTCTGTTCACTCAACCTGTTACCTGTCTGTTAATGATACCTGTTACCTGTCTGTTAATAATACCTGTTACCTGTCTGTTAATGATATCTGTTACCTGTCTGTTAATGATAGCTGTTACCTGTCTGTTAATGATACCTGCTACCTGTCTATTATTGATACCTGTTACCTGTCTATTAATGATACCTGTTACCTGTCTGTTAATGATACCTGTTACCTGTCTGTTAATGATACCTGTCTGTTAATGATACCTGTCTGTTAATGATGCCTGTTACCTGTCTATTAATGATACCTGGTACCTGTCTGTCAATGATACCTGTCTGTTAATGATACCTGTTACCTGTCTATTAATGATACCTGTTACCTGTCTGTTAATGATACCTGTTACTGGTCTGTTAATGATACCTGTTACCTGGCCACCATGAAGTCTAATCTCCCACTGCTGACGATATCTCCCCTGGGTCCACCCTGTAATCTCCCTAATCAGGTTACATTGCCCCTGGGTCCACCCTGTAATCTCCCTAATCAGGTTACATCTCCCCTGGGTCCACCCTGTAATCTCCCTAATCAGGTTACATCGCCCCTGGGTCCACCCTGTAATCTCCCTAATCAGGTTACATTGCCCCTGGGTCCACCCTGTAATCTCCCTAATCAGGTTACATCTCCCCTGGGCCCACCCTGTAATCTCCCCTTGGTCCACCCTGTAATCTCCCCTGGGTCCACCCTGTAATCTCCCTAATCAGGTTACATCTCCCCTGGGTCCACCCTGTAATCTCCCCTGGGTCCACCCTGTAATCTCCTTACATCTCCCCTGGGTCCACCCTGTAATCTCCCTAATCAGGTTACATCTCCCCTGGGTCCACCCTGTAATCTCCCTAATCAGGTTACATCGCCCCTGGGTCCTACATAATCAGCAGATCCCAGTAAACCACAGATTCAGGATCAGCTCACCCTCCCCCAAGACTGAACCTTAATCACTGGGAGGTTATGGTTAGAAACTGACCCAAGAACAGTACTCTCAGGGCAAATAGCTTAGGAGAGATCAACCCAGCGATACCAACAGTAAATGCTCGGAATATCTACAGAGGGATGATATATTTTAAGAGAATTCAAATGATTTATCTTAAGTAAATTTTAGTATTTTTCAATTAAGACTCATGAAAACAACGAGATCTAAGAAAGTGTATAACTATTCAGATGTAGGTTTGAGTCGAGAGGAGGAGAGGAACGAGTCCACCAGGAGTACCTCCCTAAATAAACCAATCGTACAGACTGCTCCTTGTGTAATCAGTCTTAAAAGGAAGTAAGAGGATTGTATTTTAAAAAAAATCTCAAATTTAAATGGAATACATTGACTAAAGGGAGGTACCCCTACCCCCATCCTCCAACTGCCAAACATGCATGCGCACGGATGCACACACACACACACACACACACACACACACACACACACACACACGGCTTCAGTTGCTCTCTATTGATTTACATGTGGAGAATATGGAATTGTCTCTCCCCTCCGGGTAGATGTGGAGCAGATGTTCATTATCCTTAGAGGGTGTGTGTGAGAGAGAGAGTTAATGAGAGCACTTATTCAAAAGAGTTTTGTGGCTTTAATGTTCCTTTCCTCCAGTTCTATCTGGGATATGTTGGGAGTGCTCTGTGTAGATAATATAGTCCCCTCTACCTGGGATATGTTGGGAGTGCTCTGTGTAGATAATATAGTCCCCTCTACCTGGGATATGTTGGGAGTGCTCTGTGTAGATAATATAGTCCTCTCTACCTGGGATATGTTGGGAGTGCTCTGCGTAGATAATATAGTCCCCTCTACCTGGGATATGTTGGGAGTGCTCTGTGTAGATAATATAGTCCCCTCTACCTGGGATATGTTGGGAGTGCTCTGTGTAGATAATATAGTCCCCTCTACCTGGGATATGTTGGGAGTGCTCTGTGTAGATAATATAGTCCTCTCTACCTGGGATATGTTGGGAGTGCTCTGCGTAGATAATATAGTCCCCTCTACCTGGGATATGTTGGGAGTGCTCTGTGTAGATAATATAGTCCCCTCTACCTGGGATATGTTGGGAGTGCTCTGTGTAGATAATATAGTCCCCTCTACCTGGGATATGTTGGGAGTGCTCTGTGTAGATAATATAGTCCCCTCTACCTGAGATATGTTGGGAGTGCTCTGTGTAGATAATATAGTCCCCTCTACCTGGGATATGTTGGGAGTGCTCTGTGTAGATAATATAGTCCCCTCTACCTGGGATATGTTGGGAGTGCTCTGTGTAGATAATATAGTCCCCTCTACCTGAGATATGTTGGGAGTGCTCTGTGTAGATAATATAGTCCCCTCTCCCTGAGATATGTTGGGAGTGCTCTGTGTAGATAATATAGTCCCCTCTACCTGGGATATGTTTGGCCCAGCCGATGATGACCACCAGTTCTCTGTCAGCCAGGTCACACAGAGTGGTCAGGGCCTTGATGTCTCCATCTGGCATGGTCGGGTCTGGCATGGCATAGATCTTCTCTGGTTCAACCACCAGCAGGTGAGACACGATCTTTGTCACTGGCCGAGAAAGAGAGGGGGGGGGGGGGAGTTGGAGGGAGGGAGGGAGAGGGAGAGAGGAGGAGAGTTGGAGGGAGAGAGAGAGAGAAAGAGGGGGGAGAGAGAGGGAGGGAGAGAAACAAGACAAGATGTGTGATTAGATGGCTGTGGATGGACAGAGGTTTAGAGTAGATTGCATAGTGAGATGTTAGTGTTGTACAACCCAACATGCACCATGTTTAGAACCCCGTGTGGTAGAACCCTGAGTGGATAATGTCACATGATCTGGGTTTGTACCTTCATTTAAAACATATGATTTTAAAAAATGTTTTCCCATTGAACATTAAAACCTACAATCTACTTGCAATTGAAGCCGCTCAACATTGACATTACATGGAGTCATCTAGCAGAAATGAACAAAAGAGAAAAATAAAGGAAAACAGAATTCCGCAAAAAAACAAAAGACATCATTGACAACAAAGATCATAACAGCAAGACCAACTGGATACTTATGAGGGCATTGTATGGCACTATTTACACGTGTGTGTGTGTGTGTGTGTGTGTGTGTGTGTGTGTAAACACCTGCACGGCATCAGCCTCAGGCAATAGAGACAACGTTGCCCCTCAGTGTCATTCAAGCTTCATTTTTGTTTTGACATTCTTTTTTTGACTTTTATCTTCGACCGTCATTCTATCCCCCCCGCCCATTAACGCCACATCCCAACCCTCAGCCCATTCCACCGATCTCTGCTGGCTCCTCTTCAGGTTTCTAAGTATCATGTCTCTTTTGAACAGTTACATTGTTACACCTTTATTTAACGAGGCAAGTAAGTTTAAGAACAAATTCATATGTACAATGTCGGCCTAGAAACAGTGGGTTTCACTGCCTAGTTCAGGGGCAGAACGACAGATTTGTACCTTGTCAGCTCGGGGATTCGATCTTGCAACCTTTCGGTTACAAGTCCAACACTCTAACCTGCCGCCCATCTATTCTGCGATGTTTAACATACAACTTGAATCTGTCTAATTGAACAGAATCCACAGATTGAGAGTTGAAGATAAATACGTGTATTAAAAGTATTAGTAATTGACTGACCCGGTCTCTCCAGATCTCCCAACAGTACTATTTCTTGGGTCAATTTTAGATCAATGCTATGCATATTCAGCCATTCCTGATCCTGAGACCAGAAACAGGCTACCTGAGGGCAACACCAACATAAATGGTCTATTGATTCTGTATCCTCACAACAAAAATCTGCAGAGTTTTGATGATTTTATGCCCCAAATATTCAACCTTTTGTTGGTGGCAATAATTCTGTACAGTAAAAGCACAAAGTCCTGAATCTGGAGTTGTTTCATACAGTGCCTTGCGAAAGTATTCGGCCCCCTTGAACTTTGCGACCTTTTGCCACATTTCAGGCTTCAAACATAAAGATATAAAACTGTATTTTTTTGTGAAGAATCAACAACAAGTGGGACACAATCATGAAGTGGAACGACATTTATTGGATATTTCAAACTTTTTTAACAAATCAAAAACTGAAAAATTGGGCGTGCAATATTATTCATCCCCCTTAAGTTAATACTTTGTAGCGCCACCTTTTGCTGCGATTACAGCTGTAAGTCGCTTGGGGTATGTCTCTATCAGTTTTGCACATCGAGAGACTGACATTTTTTCCCATTCCTCCTTGCAAAACAGCTCGAGCTCAGTGAGGTTGGATGGAGAGCATTTGTGAACAGCAGTTTTCAGTTCTTTCCACAGATTCTCGATTGGATTCAGGTCTGGACTTTGACTTGGCCATTCTAACACCTGGATATGTTTATTTTTGAACCATTCCATTGTAGATTTTGCTTTATGTTTTGGATCATTGTCTTGTTGGAAGACAAATCTCCGTCCCAGTCTCAGGTCTTTTGCAGACTCCATCAGGTTTTCTTCCAGAATGGTCCTGTATTTGGCTCCATCCATCTTCCCATCAATTGTAACCATCTTCCCTGTCCCTGCTGAAGAAAAGCAGGCCCAAACCATGATGCTGCCACCACCATGTTTGACAGTGGGGATGGTGTGTTCAGCTGTGTTGCTTTTACGCCAAACATAACGTTTTGCATTGTTGCCAAAAAGTTCAATTTTGGTTTCATCTGACCAGAGGACCTTCTTCCACATGTTTGGTGTGTCTCCCAGGTGGCTTGTGGCAAACTTTAAACAACACTTTTTATGGATATCTTTAAGAAATGGCTTTCTTCTTGCCACTCTTCTATAAAGGCCAGATTTGTGCAATATACGACTGATTGTTGTCCTATGGACAGAGTCTCCCACCTCAGCTGTAGATCTCTGCAGTTCATCCAGAGTGATCATGGGCCTCTTGGCTGCATCTCTGATCAGTCTTCTCCTTGTATGAGCTGAAAGTTTAGAGGGACGGCCAGGTCTTGGTAGATTTGCAGTGGTCTGATACTCCTTCCATTTCAATATTATCGCTTGCACAGTGCTCCTTGGGATGTTTAAAGCTTGGGAAATCTTTTTGTATCCAAATCCGGCTTTAAACTTCTTCACAACAGTATCTCGGACCTGCCTGGTGTGTTCCTTGTTCTTCATGATGCTCTCTGCGCTTTTAACGGACCTCTGAGACTATCACAGTGCAGGTGCATTTATACGGAGACTTGATTACACACAGGTGGATTGTATTCATCATCATTAGTCATTTAGGTCAACATTGGATCATTCAGAGATCCTCACTGAACTTCTGGAGAGAGTTTGCTGCACTGAAAGTAAAGGGGCTGAATAATTTTGCACGCCCAATTTTTCAGTTTTTGATTTGTTAAAAAAGTTTGAAATATCCAATAAATGTTGTTCCACTTCATGATTGTGTCCCACTTGTTGTTGATTCTTCACAAAAAAATACAGTTTTATATCTTTATGTTTGAAGCCTAAAATGTGGCAAAAGGTCGCAAAGTTCAAGGGGGCCGAATACTTTCGCAAGGCACTGTATATCAACTGATACACCCTGTTCCATGGAATCGGTAAATCTAAAATCTCTTCCCAACTATTTTGCAATCTGTATGGCACAGTTGTCAACATCCTGGTCCTCAAATGAAACTGGTCTACTTTCCTATTTATGTCATTTTTATTCCTATGGCAGTTTTTTATCCTATAGTTCCCTACCTCCTCCCGCTGCCACCTGCCTCCTCAATCTTGGATTGAGCAGACCTTCCCATACAATTCTGATAACTCCATGATAAACAACTCTACTACTCCAATTAAAAATGTCATTTAAAAAACAAAATAGCCTTTTCAAACTTTCTATAAAACAGGTATATTATCAACCAGCACATTTGAGTTCAGCCATAATATTTGTTGTATCTTTTCAGGGGGATGAAATTGGATTTGTAACAAGCTCTGCAAAATGCTTGTTTGAAAAAGAGAGATACTTTGAAAAAGGTTTCATTTTCAATTAATGGAAAATGAGACAATCTGCACAAAGACAAAGAGGCCATTTTTAAACAATGGATATCCTTAGTAATCTACTGGAGAACCATTCTGGGTTCAAAACTTTTGTATCAATTAAGCTTTTAGAGAGAGGTTAATGGGATTTTATATTTAATCATCTCAACCCACCCAGTTCATATTCATTATATAGACAGGCATGCGTTTATCTTGTCTGGTTTAGCATTCCAGATAAAGCTACATATTTTTTTTGCTCATATGATTTGAAAAAGGAATCATTAAATTATTATTATTTATTTATTTAAACGTTTAAATCTTACTTCCCAATAGTCTTTTTTTTTTATGTCAGATGGCCGAGCACCATCGTCAGACAAATGCTGTAATTATAATTTCTGGAAAAGGCTTAAAAATAAAAAAAGTTACATAATAAAATATAATAAAAAGCTTACAACGCAGGTCATGTGACATTAAACACCAATACACAGGGCCCTAAGTATAATACAAGCAGAAAGGGTCACTGTTGTCGTGACTCACATGGCTTTTTGGCAGGAGGGGGGAGTGTCAGACCTAGATAGGCCCCGTTCTCCGTGTCCCCCAGTCTCCTCTTGTACTTCTGTCTTCCGCCCCTCACGCGATCCAGACGCACACCTGGAAATAAACCACGGGACAACAAGATCACGTTCCCAACAAAACATGAGATTCATGATTTATCGCAACAAACAAAAATTGACAAAGATGATAATATAATACACCAGATGAAGTAGTAGTATGTACACAGATCATATTCTGTTGGGGTAGTTAGACTATATACTGTAATGTGTACTGATAGTGTTATGTTGCTGTAAAGTCAAGCCTCTGAACCCATCAATGAGAGCGTTATAAAGCTCTGTCTGTCAATGTGTTTTTCCTTTGATGATGGCCAGCAGAGACCAGAGGGCTGCTTCCACTGAGCTTCATCAGTCAATGATTGGCAATGCATGGTAATCCTGTTCATCACTTCACTGGCTTCCTATCCTTCTTCTGTCCCTCTGTCAGCTAGACTGGGCCACCACCAATATGACTCACAAACTCACTACCAAACACTCACTACTCACAAACTCAATACCACACACACAGTCACTACTCACAAACTCACTACCAAACATTCACTACTCACAAACTCAATACCACACACACAGTTACTACATTACACACTCACTACTCACAAACTCACTACCAAACACTCACTACTCACAAACTCAATACCACACACAGTCACTACTCACAAACTCAATACCAAACACTCACTACTCACAAACTCACTACCAAACACTCACTACTCACAAACTCAATACCACACACACAGTCACTACTCACAAACTCACTACCAAACACTCACTACACAAACTCACTACCAAACACTCACTACTCACAAACTCAATACCACACACTCACTACTCACAAACTCACTACCCACAAACTCACTACCCACAAACCTACTACCCACAAACTCACTACCAAACACTCACTACTCACAAACTCACTACCAAACACTCACTACACAAACTCACTACCAAACACTCACTACTCACAAACTCAATACCACACACTCACTACTCACAAACTCACTACCCACAAACTCACTACCCACAAACTCACTACCCACAAACTCAATACCACACACTCACTACTCACAAACTCAATACCACACACACAGTCACTACTCACAAACTCACTACCAAACACTCACTACACAAACACTCACTACTCACAAACTCAATACCAAACACTCACTACTCACAAACTCAATACCACACACACAGTCACTACATTACACACTCACTACTCACAAACTCACTGGGTCAGAATGAGTCAGAGTAATTTGGTGGGTATTGTTAAAATGGGTAATCGATCACATGATAGAGGAGGTTAGTCATCTAGGTTTTGTACTCATTTAAATTTTTTTTGAACAATCTTGCATCTTGCAACAACAAATAAACACACCGTCTGAAGCTCTTAGTCTCCGTCTCATCTCATCCTAAACCAGTCTAGCAGGTACCACACAGAGTCCTGGTAGGTTCCAGAACCAGTCTAGCAGGTACCACACAGAGTCCTGGTAGGTTCCAGAACCAGTCTAGCAGGTACCACACAGAGGCCTGGTAGGTTCCAGAACCAGTCTAGCAGGTACCACACAGAGTCCTGGTAGGTTCCAGAACCAGTCTAGCAGGAACCACACAGAGTCCTGGTAGGTTCCAGAACCAGTCTAGCAGGAACCACACAGAGTCCAGGTAGGTTCCAGAACCAGTCTAGCAGGAACCACACAGAGTCCGGGTAGGTTCCAGAACCAGTCTAGCAGGAACCACACAGAGTCCTGGTAGGTTCCAGAACCAGTCTAGCAGGAACCACACAGAGGCCTGGTAGGTTCCAGAACCAGTCTAGCAGGAACCACAGAGGCCTGGTAGGTTCCAGAACCAGTCTAGCAGGAACCACACAGAGTCCTGGTAGGTTCCAGAACCAGTCTAGCAGGAACCACAGAGTCCTGGTAGGTTCCAGAACCAGTCTAGCAGGTACCACACAGAGTCCTGGTAGGTTCCTGAACCAGTCTAGCAGGAACCACACAGAGGCCTGGTAGGTTCCAGAACCAGTCTAGCAGGAACCACAGAGTCCAGGTAGGTTCCAGAACCAGTCTAGCAGAAACCACAGAGTCCGGGTAGGTTCCAGAACCAGTCTAGCAGGAACCACACAGAGGCCTGGTAGGTTCCAGAACCAGTCTAGCAGGAACCACAGAGTCCGGGTAGGTTCCAGAACCAGTCTAGCAGGAACCACACAGAGTCCTGGTAGGTTCCAGAACCAGTCTAGCAGGTACCACACAGAGGCCTGGTAGGTTCCAGAACCAGTCTAGCAGGTACCACACAGAGGCCTGGTAGGTTCCAGAACCAGTCTAGCAGGAACCACACAGAGTCCTGGTAGGTTCCAGAACCAGTCTAGCAGGAACCACACAGAGTCCTGGTAGGTTCCAGAACCAGTCTAGCAGGTACCACACAGAGTCCGGTTAGGTTCCAGAACCAGTCTAGCAGGTACCACACAGAGTCCTGGTAGGTTCCAGAACCAGTCTAGCAGGTACCACACAGAGTCCTGGTAGGTTCCAGAACCAGTCTAGCAGGAACCACACAGGTTCCAGAACCATAGATTTGGAACACTGTAGCTTTTGCATTATGATGCTTATGACACTACAACATTCCATGGCAGCCATGTTCGATCCCCATTAACATTACATAAATACATGTTCAACAACGTTCTGTAACTGAATGTCTACAATTAGAACAATATTTTAAAAAAAAGATGGTTAAAGACATGGTCTAAAGACATGGTTCTGGTAGGTACTACAGCCCATACAGTATGAGTCCTTACCTGGTGTCAAGACATTGTTGACCATTTGTCTTCATAAGTATGTAGTTGAACAATAAAAAGGGTAATAATGTCCATTTAACCCCGACACAGATATACCGTAAACTTACCTGACACTTCAGGAAAAAAACATGTATTTTTCTTTGCCAATTTTCAAACACGGCAGAGTTCATTTTTTAAAATTTAAAATTTCTAACTACGTTACTGGTTTTCCTGACAAGTAATTTAGCTAACCGTCATAAGGTTTATGGTATTGTGATCGTTCAGTTATATTTTTCCAATCACACGGGGAGAACGAAAACATTGAACTAGTAAAACAAGTTAGCTGTACCAAGGATGATCTTGATATAACTTTTGTTTCACTGGATACGGAGCAATGAAAGCTTTCCGTACGAAAGGTATAAAACACCTTCCTTCTCACCTTAAACCTTGTATGCACAGACGGGCCGGGCAAACAGCGTTTCAGTGGACAATACAAGTCGAATTAAGTTGTGGGATTTTTGTATAAATTCTTTGATTCCTTTTTAGAAACAAAAGGGTTTTAAGGTTCTGTCTTTCAATTTCCTGATGACACCACCAACTATCCACTAACCTAATTACCCACGATTCTCCGGGGGTGGGGGGACCGGTTGGTTCTTCCCAGCAAACATTCTGTGATGCCTGGAAGGTCTGGGCTAAATCGAGATCTACCCCCGCCTCCGGACTAATGGAGCTTTCCATTTGTTCGTCTTAATCAATAAGGATGGTAAATAGACGTCTCCTTCTTTCCTTCTTGTTCTTTGAAGAAGAGATGTGTTGTTAATTAGTAGGGCTGGTAATATCTGGGAGTTTTAAACAAACCACTCAGAGATGTGTTGTTAATTAGTAGGGCTGGTAATGTCTGGGAGTTTTAAACAAACCACTCAGAGATGTGTTGTTAATTAGTAGGGCTGGTAATGTCTGGGAGTTTTAAACAAACCACTCAGAGATGTGTTGTTAATTAGTAGGGCTGGTAATGTCTGGGAGTTTTAAACAAACCACTCAGAGATGTGTTGTTAATTAGTAGGGCTGGTAATGTCTGGGAGTTTTAAACAAACCACTCAGAGATGTGTTGTTAATTAGTAGGGCTGGTAATGTCTGGGAGTTTTAAACAAACCACTCAGAGATGTGTTGTTAATTAGTAGGGCTGGTAATGTCTGGGAGTTTTAAACAAACCACTCAGAGATGTGTTGTTAATTAGTAGGGCTGGTAATGTCTGGGAGTTTTAAACAAACCATTCTGAGATGTGTTGTTAATTCAGTAGGGCTGGTATTGTCTGGGAGTTTTTTAACAAACCACTCAGAGATGTGTTGTTAATTAGTAGGGCTGGTGATGTCTGTTCAGTGTGTTCTTGTTTGCTCCATTACTCCAGCTAAATTGGGACTGAGGTTTCATTTAGAAAATACTATTTCAGGATACTATCTGGGGTACTTTGCTAAATGACCACATCGTTATTGAACTATAAACTATTGAGTAAAAAGGGTTGCGGCCACTAGGGTTTAAATAAGGTCATTTCATGGAACGATTAAACAGAGGAGTGTATCTAGAAAAGTGTATCTAGAAACGTGTATCTAGAAACGTGTATCTAGAAAAGTGTATCTAGAAACGTGTATCTAGAAAAGTGTATCTAGAAACGTGTATCTAGAAACGTGTATCTAGAAACGTGTATCTAGAAACGTGTATCTAGAAACGTGTATCTAGAAACGTGTATCTAGAAAAGTGTATCTAGAAAAGTGTATCTAGAAAAGTGTATCTAGAAACGTGTATCTAAAAAGTGTATCTAGAAAAGTGTATCTAGAAAAGTGTATCTAGAAACGTGTATCTAGAAAAGTGTATCTAGAAACGTGTATCTAGAAAAGTGTATCTAGAAACGTGTATCTAGAAAAGTGTATCTAGAAACGTGTATCTAGAAAAGTGTATCTAGAAACGTGTATCTAGAAAAGTGTATCTAGAAAAGTCTATCTAGAAACGTGTATCTAGAAAAGTGTATCTAGAAACGTGTATCTAGAAAAGTGTATCTAGAAACGTGTATCTAGAAAAGTCTATCTAGAAACGTGTATCTAGAAACGTGTATCTAGAAACGTGTATCTAGAAAAGTCCAGAGACGTGTTGCAAAGTTGATATTTTACCCTGATAGGTACAGATCTACCCCCCTTTTCACACCTGATAGGTACAGATCTACCCCCCTTTTCACGCCTGATAGGTACAGATCTACCCCCCTTTTCACGCCTGATAGGTACAGATCTACCCCCCTTTTCACGCATGAATGCTCGCTCTCTCTCACTCTCACACACACACACACACACACACACACACACACACACACACACACACACACACACACACACACACACACACACACACACACACACACACACACACACCGAAGCACACACACAGAAGCACACACACACACACACACACACACACACACACACACACACACACACACACACACACACACACACACACACAGAAGCACACACACACACACACACAGAAGCACACACACACACACACACACACAGAAGCACACACACACACACACACACACACACACACACACACACACACACACACACACACACACACACACACACACACACACAGAAGCACACACACACACACACACACACACACACACACAGAAGCACACACAGAAGCACACACACACAGAAGCACACACACACAGAAGCACACACACAGAAGCACACATACACATACACTGAAGCACAAACACTGAAGCACAAACACAGAAGCACGAACAAACACATGCTCTGGGCTCAGTCAGAATCATGCAACAGGAACTGGATCGTCCAACAGGTCCATAATTAGTAGGCCCTGACAGGAATGAAGAGCTTGGCGCTAACCACCTTCCGTTGGAGGCCAGAGAGCAAGGAGAGAGTGTAGTCAAGTTGGTGTGTGTGTATATGCGTGTGGAGTCTGATTGTAGTTTTGCTGGATTATGTCCTCTATCATGTGACAGGGTCCTGTACTGAGAACTTCCTCTGTCACGTGACAGGGTCCTGTACTGAGAACCTCCTCTGTCACGTGACAGGGTCCTGTACTGAGAACCTCCTCTGTCACGTGACAGGGTCCTGTACTGAGAACCTCCTCTGTCATGTGACAGGGTTCTGTACTGAGAACCTCCTCTGTCACGTGACAGGTTCCTGTACTGAGAACCTCCTCTGTCATGTGACAGGGTCCTGTACTGAGAACCTGACCACAACAGGACAGGTTGAGGGACGTGTGTGTGTGTTCATCTCTGTGGTTGTGACACCCCTCTCCACGCATTCCTACACCTTAGACCTGTAGCCCATTTAGGCTCAGACAATAGACTCTAGTTGGACTCAGTACCGTAAAGTCAGACAATAGACTCTAGTTGGACTCAGTTCTGTAAAGTCAGGGTTAGGAGCTCAGATCATCTTTTAAGCATTTAGCAACATCTTATGGTTATGGAGTCTAATGAAGTATGGATACCAAGGAGGGGGGAGAGAGGGGAGAGAAGGAAGGTGGGGATGAGAGAGGGGAGGTGGGGGGTAAGAGGGGAGAGAGGGGAGGTGGGGATAGGAGAGGGGAGGTGGGGGGTGAGATGGGAGGTGGGGATAGGAGAGGGGAGAGAGGGGAGGTGGGGGGTGAGAGGGGAGAGAGGGGAGGTGGGGATAGGAGAGGGGAGGTGGGGGGTGAGAGGGGAGGTGGGGATAGGAGAGGGGAGGTGGGGGGTGAGAGGGGTAAGAGGGGGTGATAGGGGAGAGAGGGGGGTGAGAGGGGAGAGAGGGAAGGTGGGGGGTGAGAGGGGAGAGAGGGGAGGTGGGGGTGAGAGGGGAGGTGGGGGGTGATAGGGGAGAGAGGGGAGGTGGGGGGTGAGAGGGGAGAGAGGGGAGGTGGGGGGTGAGAGGGGAGAGAGGGGAGGTGGGGGGTGATAGGGGAGAGAGGGGAGGTGGGGGGTGAGAGGGGAGAGAGGGGAGGTGGGGATAGGAGAGGGGAGGTGGGGATAGGAGAGGGGAGGTGGGGGATGAGAGGGGAGAGAGGGGGTGATAGGGGAGAGAGGGGAGGTGGGGGTGAGAGGGGAGAGAGGGGAGGTGGGGGGTGATAGGGGAGAGAGGGGAGGTGGGGGGTGAGAGGGGAGAGAGGGGAGGTGGGGGGTGAGAGGGGAGAGAGGGGAGGTGGGGGGTGATAGGGGAGAGAGGGGAGGTGGGGGGTGAGAGGGGAGAGAGGGGAGGTGGGGATAGGAGAGGGGAGGTGGGGGGTGAGAGGGGAGGTGGGGATAGGAGAGGGGAGGTGGGGGGTGAGAGGGGAGAGAGGGGAGGTGGGGGGTGAGAGGGGAGGTGGGGATAGGAGAGGGGAGGTGGGGGGTGAGAGGGGAGAGAGGGGAGGTGGGGGGTGAGAGGGGAGATGGGGGAAGGTGGGAGGGGCATAGCGATGAGTTCAGCTAAGTCGATGTGTGATGTGTTCATATAGAACCATCTTTAGGTCATTGGTCCCCTGCCTTCCCTTTCAGCTCAAAACAATATGGACACCGCAACCATGAAGTGTATTCTGTCAAAGTGACTGTCTTACGTCCTGGCGTTTGATACAAAGTGTGTGTGTGTGTGTGTGTGTGTGTGTGTGTGTGTGTGTGTGTGTGTGTGTGTGTGTGTGTGTGTGTGTGCGTGCGTGCGCGTGCGTGTGTGTGCGTGTGTGTGTGCATCGGAAAGGGCACTATTTTGAGTCTCTCACCTGTCAGGCTGCTGGGGGCTACTTGTTTCTAGGGAACGTGTCAGAATGGGTGGGAAGGCTGGCAGGGTCAGAGGGAGCTTAGAGGAGCCAGACAGATGAGGAGCGCAGACCCCATTTCTATCCATCGTCCTGGCCTGCATGACAGTCAATGGCTTCGTTTCAAATGGGCCCTGCTCAAATGTAATGCATTATATCGGGAATAGGTGGTAATTATATAGGGAATAGGTTGTCATTATATAGAGAATAGGTTGTCATTATATAGAGAATAGGTTGTCATTATATAGGGAATAAGTACTATTATATAGGGAATAGGTTGTCATTATATAGGGAATAGGTTGTCATTATATAGGGAATAGGTTGTCATTATATAGGGAATAGGTTGTCATTATATAGGGAATAGGTTGTCATTATATAGAGAATAGGTTGTCATTATATAGGGAATAGGTTGTCATTATATAGGGAATAGGTTGTCATTATATAGGGAATAGGTTGCCATTATATAGGGAATAGGTTGTCATTATATAGGGAATAGGTTGTCATTATATAGGGAATAGGTTGTCATTATATAGGGAATAGGTTGTCATTCTATAGGGAATAGGTTTTCATTATATAGGGAATAGGTTGTCATTATATAGGGAATAGGTGGTCATTATATAGGGAATAGGTTGTCATTATATAGGGAATAGGTTGTCATTATATAGAGAATAGGTTGTCATTATATAGGGAATAAGTACTATTATATAGAGAATAGGTTGTCATTATATAGGGAAGAGGTTGTCATTATATAGGGAATAGGTTGTCATTCTATAGGGAATAGGCTGTCATTATATAGGGAATAGGCTGTCATTATATAGGGAATAGGTTGTCATTATATAGGGAATAGGTTGTCATTATATAGGGAATAGGTTGTCATTATATAGGGAATAGGTTGTCGTTATATAGGGAATAGGTTGTCATTATATAGGGAATAGGTTGTCATTATATAGGGAATAGGTTGTCATTATATAGGGAATAGGTTGTCATTATATAGGGAATAGGTTGTCATTATATAGGGAATAGGTTGTCATTATATAGGGAATAGGTTGTCATTATATAGGGAATAAGTACTATTATTAAAGGGAATAAGTACTATTATATAGGGAATAGGTTGTCATTACATAGGGAATAGGTTGTCATTATATAGGGAAGAGGTTGTCATTATATAGGGAATAGGTTGTCATTATATAGGGAATAGGTTGTCATTATATAGGGAATAGGTTGTCATTATATAGGGAATAGGTTGTCATTATATAGGGAATAGGTTGTCATTATATAGGGAATAAGTACTATTATATAGGGAATAGGTTGTCATTATATAGGGAATAGGTTGTCATTATATAGGGAATAGGTTTTCATTATATAGGGAATAGGTTGTCATTATATAGGGAATAGGTTGTCATTATATAGGGAATAGGTTGTCATTATATAGGGAATAGGTTGTCATTATATAGGGAATAGGTTGTCATTATATAGGGAATAGGTTGTCATTATATAGGTAATAGGTTGTCATTATATAGGGAATAGGTTGTCATTATATAGGGAATAAGTACTATTATATAGGGAATAGGTTGTCATTATATAGGGAATAGGTTGTCATTATATAGAGAATAGGTTGTCATTATATAGGGAATAGGTTGTCATTATATAGGGAATAGGTTGTCATTATATAGGGAATAGGTTGTCATTATATAGGGAATAGGTTGTCATTATATAGGGAACAGGTTGTCATTATATAGGGAATAGGTTGTCATTATATAGTGAATAGGTTGTCATTATATAGAGAATAGGTTGTCATTATATAGGGAATAGGTTGTCATTATATAGGGAATAGGTTGTCATTATATAGGGAATAGGTTGTCATTATATAGGGAATAGGTTGTCATTATATAGGGAATAGGTTGTCATTATATAGGGAATAAGTACTATTATATAGGGAATAGGTTGTCATTATATAGGGAATAGGTTGTCATTATATAGGGAATAGGTTGTCATTATATAGGGAATAGGTTGTCATTATATAGGGAATAGGTTGTCATTATATAGGGAATAGGTTGTCATTATATAGGGAATAGGTTGTCATTATATAGGGAATAGGTTGTCATTATATAGGGAATAGGTTGTCATTATATAGGGAATAGGTTGTCGTTATATAGGAAATAGGTTGTCATTATATAGAGAATAGGTTGTCATTATATAGGGAATAGGTTGTCATTATATAGGGAATAGGTTGTCATTATATAGGGAATAGGTTGTCATTATATAGGGAATAGGTTGTCGTTATATAGGGAATAGGTTGTCATTATATAGGGAATAGGTTGTCATTATATAGGGAATAGGTTGTCATTATATAGGGAATAGGTTGTCATTATATAGAGAATAGGTTGTCATTAAATAGGGAATAGGTTGTCATTATATAGGGAATAGGTTGTCATTATATAGGGAATAGGTTGTCATTATATAGGGAATAGGTTGTCATTATATAGGGAATAGGTTGTAATTATATAGGGAATAGGTTGTCATTATATAGGGAATAGGTTGTCATTATATAGGGAATAGGTTGTCATTATATAGGGAATAGGTTGTCATTATATAGGGAATAGGTTGTCATTATATAGGGAAGAGGTTGTCATTATATAGGGAATAGGTTGTCATTATATAGGGAATAGGTTGTCATTATATAGGGAATAGGTTGTCATTATATAGGGAATAGGTTGTCATTATATAGGGAATAGGTTGTCATTATATAGAGAATAGGTTGTCATTATATAGGGAATAGGTTGTCATTATATAGGGAATAGGTTGTCATTATATAGGGAATAGGTTGTCATTATATAGGGAATAGGTTGTCATTATATAGGGAATAAGTACTATTATATAGGGAATAGGTTGTCATTATATAGGGAATAGGTTGTCATTATATAGGGAATAGGTTGTCATTATATAGGGAATAGGTTGTCATTATATAGGGAATAGGTTGTCATTATATAGGGAATAAGTACTATTATATAGGGAATAGGTTGTCATTATATAGGGAATAGGTTGTCATTATATAGGGAATAGGTTGTCATTATATAGGGAATAGGTTGTCATTATATAGGGAATAGGTTGTCATTATATAGGGAATAGGTTGTCATTATATAGGGAATAGGTTGTCATTATATAGGGAATAGGTTGTCATTATATAGGGAATAGGTTGTCATTATATAGGGAATAGGTTGTCATTATATAGGGAATAGGTTGTCATTATATAGGGAATAACTTGTCATTATATAGGGAATAGGTTGTCATTATATAGGGAATAGGTTGTCATTATATAGGGAATAAGTACTATTATATAGGGAATAGGTTGTAATTATATAGGGAATAGGTTGTCATTATATAGGGAATAGGTTGTCATTATATAGGGAATAGGTTGTCATTATATAGGGAATAGGTTGTCATTATATAGGGAATAGGTTGTCATTATATAGGGAATAGGTTGTCATTATATAGGGAATAGGTTGTCATTATATAGGGAATAAGTACTATTATATAGGGAATAGGTTGTCATTATATAGAGAATAGGTTGTCATTATATAGGGAATAGGTTGTCATTATATAGGGAATAGGTTGTCATTATATAGGGAACAGGTTGTCATTATATAGGGAATAGGTTGTCATTATATAGGGAATAGGTTGTCATTATATAGAGAATAGGTTGTCATTATATAGGGAATAGGTTGTCATTATATAGGGAATAGGTTGTCATTATATAGGGAATAGGTTGTCATTATATAGGGAATAGGTTGTCATTATATAGGGAATAGGTTGTCATTATATAGGGAATAAGTACTATTATATAGGGAACAGGTTGTCATTATATAGGGAATAGGTTGTCATTATATAGGGAATAGGTTGTCATTATATAGGGAATAGGTTGTCATTATATAGGGAATAGGTTGTCATTATATAGGGAATAGGTTGTCATTATATAGGGAATAGGTTGTCATTATATAGGGAATAGGTTGTCATTATATAGGGAATAGGTTGTCATTATATAGGGAATAGGTTGTCATTATATAGGGAATAAGTACTATTATATAGGGAATAGGTTGTCATTATATAGGGAATATGTACTATTATATAGGGAATAGGTTGTCATTATATAGGGAATAGGTTGTCATTATATAGGGAATAGGTTGTCATTATATAGGGAATAAGTACTATTATATAGGGAATAGGTTGTCATTATATAGGGAATAGGTTGTCATTATATAGGGAATAAGTACTATTATATAGGGAATAGGTTGTCATTATATAGGGAATAGGTTGTCATTATATAGGGAATAGGTTGTCATTATATAGGGAATAGGTTGTCATTATATAGGGAATAGGTTGTCATTATATAGGGAATAGGTTGTCATTATATAGGGAATAAGTACTATTATATAGGGAATAGGTTGTCATTATATAGGGAATAGGTTGTCATTATATAGGAAACAGGTTGTCATTATATAGAGAATAGGTTGTCATTATATAGGGAATAGGTTGTCATTATATAGGGAATAGGTTGTCATTATATAGGGAATAAGTACTATTATATAGGGAATAGGTTGTCATTATATAGGGAATAGGTTGTCATTATATAGGGAATAGGTTGTCATTATATAGGGAATAGGTTGTCATTTGTGACACAGACCCACTACGCTGTCAACATCAGATCAACCAAAGCGTGTGACAGCATCTGTTTAATCACAGGGGGCTGGAGGGAGGAGAGGTGAGCGAGGGACAAGATGGCCTCCCACCTGCTTCCCCAAACAGGCAAGACAAAGCCAGAGTTGTTCTCCCACGACAGTTCTGACAACCTTGTTTTACACTTCAGGTCCCACTCTCCATGTCCAGATGGAGCATTACCACGTGTGTGTTCACACTGCCAGGGTGTGTGTGTGGGTGTGTGTGTGTGTGTGTGTGCGTGCGTGCGTGCGTGGTGTTCACAGTCATGGTGTTGAGAACTGGTTTTCAGTGTGATTGCGTGCTTGTATGTGTGTGTGTGTGTGTCTGTGTGTGTAAAGGGGTCAACACCTCCCTAAATCCCAGTCTTCAGAGGAACACATGTTAGCTGCTGTGTCTGATCTATCACCTGTCACTGCAGTGAGGACAGGCCCAACCAGGCTGTGTGTGTGTGTGTGTGTGTGTGTGTATGTGTGTGTGTGTGTGTGACAGGCCAAGTACATGGTCGTTCAACACCCCTAAAGGCCACATAGATGCTGACCACTGTGCTGACGGACAGGCAGGTCTGTCTGTCCGTCCGTCTGTCTGTCTGTCGACCAATGGGAAGTAGTAGCCTCATCTGGGTTTTTTTCACACTCCTGCTATGAGTGTGCAGCTGTGAGTCAGAGCTTACAAGCTAACTCTAAACTGCTTTTTATTTTGCTATAAAAAAAAAGTATTTCAGTGATCGGGCTAAAGTAAAGGAAGATATCAACATAGCTTGTTATCAGGAAGTGGGATTCAGAAACATTTGGGTGGATGTGGTGTAGGAGATCACAGACTCGTGCAGAGACAGCATCAATGATTCTACAGCACACGATCTCACTGTATTGGTTCATCTATCGATCAGGAACAGGCT
Source organism: Oncorhynchus clarkii lewisi (assembly GCF_045791955.1). NCBI lineage: Eukaryota > Metazoa > Chordata > Actinopteri > Salmoniformes > Salmonidae > Oncorhynchus > Oncorhynchus clarkii. Next base: position 88,904,855 of record NC_092150.1, read on the forward strand.
TGACAGAGTCTGGATATTGGATATTACTTTAATAACCTTCTGTGTTTCTGGCTGGAGGGAGAGAGAGAGAGAGAAAGAAAGAGAGGGAGAGAGAGAGAGAGAGAGAGAGAGAGAGAGAGAGAGAGAGAGAGAGAGAGAGAGAGAGAGAGAGAGAGAGGGAGAGAGAGAGAGAGAGAGAGGGAGAGAGAGAGAGAGAGAGAGAGAAAGAAAGAGAGGGAGAGAGAGAGATGGGGAGAGAGAGAGAGAGAGAGAGAGATGGGGAGAGAGAGGGAGAGAGAGAGAGATGGGGAGAGAGAGAGAGAGAGAAAGAAAGAAAGAAAGAAAGAAAGAAAGAAAGAGAGGGAGAGAGAGATCGGGGGAGAGAGAAAGAGAGAGACAGAGAGAGAGAGAGAGAGAGAGAGGGAGAGAGAGAGAGAGAGATGGGGGAGAGAGAGAGATGGGGGGAGAGAGAGAGAGATGGGGGAGAGAGAGAGAGAGAGATGGGGGAGAGAGAGAGAGAGATGGGGGAGAGAGAGAGAGATGGGGGAGAGAGAGAGAGAGAGATGGGGGAGAGTGAGAGAGAGATGGGGGAGAGAGAGAGAGATGGGGGAGAGAGAGAGAGAGAGATGGGGGGAGAGAGCGAGAGAGAGAGTGAGATGGGGAGAGAGAGAGAGAGGGAGAGTGAGATGGGGAGAGAGAGAGAGAGAGAAAGAAAGAAAGAGAGGGAGAGAGATGGGGAGAGAGAGACAGAGAGACAGAGAGACAGAGATAGATGGGGAGAGAGAGAAATAAAGAGAGTGAGGGGTGGGGAGAAAAAGGCCCCAATGTTACTCCCCTGTTCATGTCTGCTTACAACAGACTAGGCTGATTCTTATCTGTGGTCCAGGAGGAGGGCGAGATTACAGTGTAGGGTTTAGAGTGTATGGTTTGGGCTGTAGAATTTAGGGTTTAGGGTATAGTTTGTGGGGTGTAGGGTTTAGGGTGTAGGGTATAGGGTTTAGGGTGTAGGTTTTAGGGTGTATGGTGTAGGGTATTTGGTGTAGGGTTTAGGGTGTAGAGTGTAGTCTGCCTAGATTAATTCATGAATTTGTAAGAAAATACTCAGAAACACACTGCAAGAACAAGATATATTACATCAAAGACAGAATTAACCAGTGCTATCTGACGCGTGTTGAGAGATCAATGAGTTGGACCAGTTGACCCCACGCTAAATGACGTTGTCCTGACAAAAATACCTACATGTAACTGACAAAATAAAGGAAACACTTGATGAAATGAGGGATAGAAAGTATATTGAAATCAGGTGCTTCCACAGAGGGGTGGTTCCTGAGTTAATTAAGCAATTAACATCCCAACATGCTTAGGTGATACGATTCTGACATAAGCTACAGATAGCTGGTCTCCTGGTCAGTACAGCTGGTCTCCTGGTCAGTACAGATAGCTGGTCTCCTGGTCAGTACAGATAGCTGGTCTCCTGGTAGCTACAGATAGCTGGTCTCCTGGTCAGTACAGATAGCTGGTCTCCTTGTCAGTACAGATAGCTGGTCTCCTAGTCAGTACAGATAGCTGGTCTCCTTGTCAGTACAGATAGCTGGTCTCCTAGTCAGTACAGATAGCTGGTCTCCTGGTCAGTACAGATAGCTGGTCTCCTGGTAGCTACAGATAGCTGGTCTCCTGGTCAGTACAGATAGCTGGTCTCCTGGTCAGTACAGATAGCTGGTCTCCTGGTAGTACAGATTTCTGGTCTCCTGGTAGCTACAGATAGCTGGTCTCCTGGTAGCTACAGATAGCTGGTCTCCTGGTAGCTACAGATAGCTGGTCTCCTGGTAGCTACAGATAGCTGGTCTCCTAGTAGCTACAGATAGCTGGTCTCCTGGTCAGTACAGATAGCTGGTCTCCTGGTAGCTACAGATAGCTGGTCTCCTGGTAGTACAGATAGCTGGTCTCCTGGTCAGTACAGATAGCTGGTCTCCTGGTAGCTACAGATAGTTGATCTCCTGATAGTACAGATAGCTGGTCTCCTGGTCAGTACAGATAGCTGGTCTCCTGGTAGCTACAGATAGCTGATCTCCTGGTAGTACAGATAGCTGGTCTCCTGGTAGTACAGATAGCTGGTCTCCTGGTCAGTACAGATAGCTGGTCTCCTGGTAGCTACAGATAGCTGGTCTCCTGGTCAGTACAGATAGCTGGTCTCCTGGTAGCTACAGATAGCTGGTCTCCTGGTCAGTACAGATAGCTGGTCTCCTGGTCAGTACAGATAGCTGGTCTCCTGGTCAGTACAGATAGCTGGTCTCCTTGTCAGTACAGATAGCTGGTCTCCTAGTCAGTACAGATAGCTGGTCTCCTTGTCAGTACAGATAGCTGGTCTCCTAGTCAGTACAGATAGCTGATCTCCTGGTCAGTACAGATAGCTGGTCTCCTGGTAGCTACAGATAGCTGGTCTCCTGGTCAGTACAGATAGCTGGTCTCCTGGTCAGTACAGATAGCTGGTCTCCTGGTAGTACAGATTTCTGGTCTCCTGGTAGCTACAGATAGCTGGTCTCCTGGTAGCTACAGATAGCTGGTCTCCTGGTAGCTACAGATAGCTGGTCTCCTGGTAGCTACAGATAGCTGGTCTCCTAGTAGCTACAGATAGCTGGTCTCCTGGTCAGTACAGATAGCTGGTCTCCTGGTAGCTACAGATAGCTGGTCTCCTGGTAGTACAGATAGCTGGTCTCCTGGTCAGTACAGATAGCTGGTCTCCTGGTAGCTACAGATAGTTGATCTCCTGATAGTACAGATAGCTGGTCTCCTGGTCAGTACAGATAGCTGGTCTCCTGGTAGCTACAGATAGCTGATCTCCTGGTAGTACAGATAGCTGGTCTCCTGGTAGTACAGATAGCTGGTCTCCTGGTCAGTACAGATAGCTGGTCTCCTGGTAGCTACAGATAGCTGGTCTCCTGGTCAGTACAGATAGCTGGTCTCCTGGTAGCTACAGATAGCTGGTCTCCTGGTCAGTACAGATAGCTGGTCTCCTGGTCAGTACAGATAGCTGGTCTCCTGGTAGTACAGATTTCTGGTCTCCTGGTAGCTACAGATAGCTGGTCTCCTGGTAGCTACAGATAGCTGGTCTCCTGGTAGCTACAGATAGCTGGTCTCCTGGTAGCTACAGATAGCTGGTCTCCTAGTAGCTACAGATAGCTGGTCTCCTGGTCAGTACAGATAGCTGGTCTCCTGGTAGCTACAGATAGCTGGTCTCCTGGTAGTACAGATAGCTGGTCTCCTGGTCAGTACAGATAGCTGGTCTCCTGGTAGCTACAGATAGTTGATCTCCTGATAGTACAGATAGCTGGTCTCCTGGTCAGTACAGATAGCTGGTCTCCTGGTAGCTACAGATAGCTGATCTCCTGGTAGTACAGATAGCTGGTGTCCTGGTAGTACAGATAGCTGGTCTCCTGGTCAGTACAGATAGCTGGTCTCCTGGTAGCTACATATAACTGGTCTCCTGGTCAGTACAGATAGCTGATCTCCAGGTAAGTACAGATAGCTGGTCTCCTGGTAGCTACAGATAGCTGTTATCCTGGTCAATACAGATAGCTGGTCTTCTGGAAGCTACAGATAGCTGGTCTCCTGGAAGCTACAGATAGCTGGTCTCCTGGTAGCTACAGATAGCTGGTCTCCTGGTAACTACAGATAGCTGGTCTCCTGGTCAGTACAGATAGCTGGTCTCCTGGTCAGTATAGATAGCTGGTCTCCTGGTCAGTACAGATAGCTGGTCTCCTGGTCAGTACAGCTGGTCTCCTGGTCAGTACAGATAGCTGGTCTCCTGGTTGGTACAGATAGCTGGTCTCCTGGTAGCTACAGATAGCTGGTCTCCTGGTAGCTACAGATAGCTGGTGTCCTGGTAGTACAGATAGCTGGTCTCCTGGTCAGTTCAGATAGCTGGTCTCCTGGTAGCTACAGATAGCTGATCTCCTGGTAGTACAGATAGCTGGTCTCCTGGTCAGTACAGATAGCTGGTCTCCTGGTCAGTACAGATAGCTGGCCTCCTGGTTAGTACAGATAGCTGGTCTCCTGGTCAGTACAGATAGCTGGTCTCCTGGTCAGTACAGATAGCTGGTCTCCTGGTCAGTACAGATAGCTGGCCTCCTGGTTAGTACAGATAGCTGGTCTCCTGGTCAGTACAGATAATTGGTCTCCTGGTAGCCACAGTTAGCTGGCCTCCTGGTTAGTACAGATAGCTGGTCTCCTGGTCAATACAGATAACTGGTCTCCTGGAAGCTACAGCTGGCTGGTCTCCTGGTAGTACAGATAGCTGGTCTCCTGGTCAGTACAGATTACTGGTCTCCTGGTAGCTACAGATAGCTGGTCTCCTGGTCAGTACAGATAGCTGGTCTCCTGGTCAGTATAGATAGCTGGCCTCCTGGTCAGTACAGATAGCTGGTCTCCTGGTCAATACAGATAGCTGGTCTCCTGGAAGCTACAGATAGCTGGTCTCCTGGTAGCTACAGATAGCTAGTCCCCTGGTAGCTACAGATAGCTGGTCTCCTGGTAGTTACAGATAGCTGGTCTCCTGGTAGCTACAGATAGCTGGTCTCCTGGTCAGTACAGATAGCTGGTCTCCTGGTCAGTGCAGATAGCTGGTCTCCTGGTCAGTACAGATAGCTGGTCTCCTGGTCAGTACAGATAGCTGGTCTCCTGGTCAGTACAGATAGCTGTTCTCCTGGTCAGTACAGCTGGTCTCCTGGTCAGTACAGATAGCTGGTCTCCTGGTCAGTACAGATAGCTGGTCTCCTGGTCAGTACAGATAGCTGGTCTCCTGGTCAGTACTGATAGCTGGTCTCCTGGTAGCTACAGATAGCTGGTCTCCTGGTAGCTACAAACAGCTGGTCTCCTGGTAGTACAGATAGCTGGTCTCCTGGTCAGTACAGATAGCTGCTCTCCTGGTAGCTACAGATAGCTGGTCTCCTGGTCAGTACAGATAGCTGGTCTCCTAGTCAGTACAGATAGCTGGTCTCCTGGCAATACCTCCTTGTAAGTTATAATTAAGTGACATATTTTCCATTGAGTCCTGTGACCTTTTACCAGACTGAACTCTAGTGAACAAGGGAAGGACTGGAACCAGACATCGGCCTCGGGCGTTTCTTACACTCCGGCTCATTTCTTTCCTAGAGACCCCACACACAGGCCCATTTTCCCACCTAGAGGCCCCCAATATAAGCCAAATAATGGTAATTTTGTGCCTAACCGCCAAGTTAGACAGGCCCCCTGGACTAAGAATAGACCAGCCCATCTGGCTTTTGCCCGAAATGCCCTATGGCCAGTCCGCCCCTGTCGGTCATCTCACAGACCAAGCCTGTCTGTCTGACCGCAAACGGAACAAGGCTTCTGTTTACGGCGAACATGTTTCCGAGAAACTATTTCAATTGGACGATTTGAATTAATATTACAAAATGTTACAGTGAAACATCAAACAGATTATTTTTGTCAGAATAATTGTGACTTTTCAGCAAAAAACAATTTAGTTGCAAAGTACTTTGCTATTCCTAGTACTAAAAGAAGCCTACATGGCCACAGGATTATTTATGGTGACAGTTAGACGCAAAACAGACACACACTACCTTCTCAGACTGTTAGCTGACGCATTTAAAATGTTAGCCAACGTTCAGAAACTATTTCCCTTGTTTAACACACCTCGGGTCTGGCAGCGCTCTGTTTGGCCCGCGACAGAAGTATCAGCAGCCTGATTTTCTAAGAAAGTCAGTAATCTGTAATGTCCTCCATCCTCCATCGTCCTCATTGATTTTGTCCTCGTGTGCAACACACACAAAGGCACACACACACACAAGGTCGCACAAAACTATACACCCTTTCCTCACACACACACACACACACACACACACACACACACACACACACACACACACACACACACACACACACACACACACACACACACACACACACACACACACACACACACACACACACACACAACACACACACACACACACACACACACACACACACACACACACACACACACACACAACCTTTCATTAAGGAGACTTGTTGGAAATGCAGGTACCGCTGGTCTCCTCATCAATTGAGCCCTACATTTATTTACTGATTTTGATTAGGTTTTATAACAATCTCAGAGGATAGACACCACCCCCTGGTACCGACCACTAACCACTACTGTTGGAGACACCACTCCCTGGTACCGACCACTAACCACTACTGTTGGAGACACCACTCCCTGGTACCGACCACTAACCACTACTGTTGGAGACACCACCCCCTGGTACCGACCACTAACCACTACTGTTGGAGACACCACCCCCTGGTACCGACCACTAACCACTACTGTTGGAGACACCACCCCCTGGTACCGACCACTAACCACTACTGTTGAAGACACCACCCCCTGGTACCGACCACTAACCACTACTGTTGGAGACACCACCCCCTGGTACCGACCACTAACCACTACTGTTGAAGACACCACCCCCTGGTACCGACCACTAACCACTACTGTTGGAGACACCACCCCCTGGTACCGACCACTAACCACTACTGTTGGAGACACCACCCCCTGGTACCGACCACTAACCACTACTGTTGGAGACACCACCCCCTGGTACCGACCACTAACCACTACTGTTGAAGACACCACGCCCTGGTCCGGGCAGAAATAGGTATGTGTGTGTGTCTTTCTCCCTCTGCTCTCTGTCTTTCACTTCCTTTCAATACATGGGCTTTGTTCAAGTCAGTCAAGAGGTTTAATGTTTCCTAGAATGCTAGAACCCAAGCACCTGACCCTTTAAAAATCAGATCCCCTGCTTAGCTTAGAGCAGAAGCTTATATCAAATCAAAATCAAATCAAATTTATTTATATAGCCCTTCGTACATCAGCTGATATCTCAAAGTGCTGTACAGAAACCCAGCCTAAAACCCCAAACAGCAAGCAATGCAGGTGTAGAAGCACGGTGGCTAGGAAAAACTCCCTAGAAAGGCCAAAACCTAGGAAGAAACCTAGAGAGGAACCAGGCTATGTGGGGTGGCCAGTCCTCTTCTGGCTGTGCCGGGTGGAGATTATAACAGAACATGGCCAAGATGTTCAAATGTTCATAAATGATCAGCATGGTCGAATAATAATAAGGCAGAACAGTTGAAACTGGAGCAGCAGCACGGTCAGGTGGACTGGGGACAGCAATAACCAACCTCTTGGTGGAAATATATGAAAGACATTTAGAAAATGTAAGATATCTTTTCTCATACGTTCTATCATCACTGACCTTGGAGGTCAGTGTTGGGGAAGCTACTCTGAAAATGTAGTTTATCAAGCTACCAATTATTTCACACTGAAAGTAATTAAGCTACACTAAAGCTACCCTTAAGAAAAATATTGTTTACTTAATTAACTAAAGTTAGTTTGACAAAGTAGTTCAGTACATGCAAACAAATAATTAGCATATGTAAATCTGAAATGTCGTAGACTACAAATTGAAAAGAAAAGATCACTGGGGTCATTACGTTAACAACATGTGTAATTTAACCTATTGAATTAGGCAGGTCTGATGCAGAAAAAGGAAGGAAATGATTGGCTACTTCACCTGTATTTTATTTTTTTGTAAATAAAGTTGTGTGTAGTTCCAGTAGTCAGCTACACAGATTTGAATTACCACCAAGCTACTGATAATGTAGTTAAATTACTAGTTGAACTATACATAGTTCACTACTCCCCAACACTACGCATGGTATTCAGAGCGATATTGTGTCACAAGGTTATTAACGGGGCTGGGGTTGTGTTGTTACAAAACTGTAACGAGTGCTGGTGCGCTTGACGATGGTGACGGGTGCGCTTGACGATGGTGACGGGCGCGCTTGACGATGGGGACAGGTGTGCGGGATGATCAGCAGCCTGATGACCTAGAGGCCGGAGAGGGAGAATACGTGACAATTAACGGCTAGAAGGAAGGTTTATTATGACAAACCAATGCTAGAAAACTGAGTCCGAAATAATTGGATAACAAGGTTTAATTATGAATGGACGGGTCAACATGAACGGACGGGTGCGGGCAGCAACCGATTGAAGAGCATGCTCTTAGTTTTACTTGCATTTAAAAGCAGTTGGAGGCCTCGGAAAGAGTGTTGTAATGGCATTGAAGCTCGTCTGGAGGTTAGTTAACACAGTGTCCAAAGAAGGTCCAGAAGTATACAGAATGTTGTCGTCTGCGTAGAGGTGGATCAGAGAATCACCAGCAGCAAGAGCGACATCATTGATATATACAGAGGAAAGAGTTGGACAGATAATTGAACCCTGGGGCACCCCCATAGAGACTGCCAGAGGTCCGGACAACAGGCCCTCCGATTTGACACACTGAACTCTATCTGAGAAGTAATTGGTGAACCAGGCGAGGCAGTCATTCGAGAAGCCAAGGCTATTGAGTCTGCGGTGATTGAGTCGAAAGCTTTGGCCAAGTCGATGAAGATGTCTGCACAGTACTGTCTTTTATCGATGGCCGTGATGATATCGTTTAGGACCTTGAGCATGGCTGAGGTGCACCCATGACCAGCTCGGAAACCAGATTGCACAGCGGAGAAGATACAGTGGGATTCGAAATGGTCGGTGATTTCTTTGTTAACTTGGCTTTCGAAGATTTTAGAAAAGCAGGGTAGGATGGATATAGGTCTATAGCAGTTTGGGTCTAGAGTGTCTCCCCCTTTGAAAAGGGGGATGACCGCGGCAGCTTTTCAATATTTGGTGATCTCAGACGACACAAAAGAGAGGTTGAATAGGCTAGTAATAGAGGTTGCAACATTTTGGTGGATCATTTTAGAAAGAGAGAGTCCAGATTGTCTAGCCCAGTTGATTTGTAGGGATCCAGATTTTGCATCTCTTTCACCCAAATCCAGAACTGTCTGGATTTGGGTGAAGAGGAAGCGGGGGGTGGGGGGGCTTGGGCAAGTCGCTGCAGGGGGTGCTGAGATGTTGGCCAGGGTTGGGTTAGCCAAGTGGAAAGCATGGCCAGCCGTAGCAAAATGCTTATCCTCAGTGCAGTGGGCAGCTGGGAGGAGGTGCTCTTATTCTCCATGGACTTTACAGTGTCCCAGAACTTTTTGGAATTAGTGCTACAGGATGCAAATTTCTGTTTGAAAAAGCTAGCCTTAGCTTTCCTAACTGACTGAGTATATTGGTTCCTGAATGAACTATCATGGTCCAAACACACCTAGACATTTGCGAAGAGTGCACGACAACAACTTTTCCCCCTCCGGAGACTGAAAAGATTTGGCATGGGGCCCCAGATCCTCAAAATGTTCTACAGATTCACCATCGAGAGCATGGTTGCATCACCGCCTGGTATGGAAACTGCTCGGCATCTGACTGTAAGGCGCTACAGATGGTAGTGTGAACGGCCCAGTACATTGCTGGGGCCAAGATTCCTGCCATCCAGGACCTACTGTATATACAATAGGCGATGTCAGAGGAAGACCCCCAAACAATTTCAAAGACTCCAGTCACCCAAGTCATAGACTGTTCTCTCTGCTACCGTCACTTTACAAATGACCTCGACTAACCTGTACCCCAGGACATTGACCCGGTACCGGCACCCCTTGTATATAGCCTTGTTATTATTAATACATTTTTATTTTATAACATTTTTACAGTAAATATTTTCTTAACTCTATTTCTTGAACTGCATTGTTCGTTAAGGGCTTGTGTTTAAGTCTTCACCTGCTGCATGTAACAAATAAAAATGGTTTTGATATGATACCAGGCTGGCGCTGTTAACGTTGGGATAAATGATTCGGGAGACAGGCGCAGGAATGCGTGATAGGGGTTTTAGGCGTGCCCTGTAAATACACGGGGGCGAAGACCAAACAAACACTTTACAAAAACACAGGGTTGAAACCCAAAAACAAAAGAGCGAGGAGTACCTCGAATAAATAACACCCGCGCACAATGATTTAACACACGGGACGAGACCCGTAATCAATCATCTGCACAATCCACAAGGTCACGAAAGCCCAAAACACACAGCACAGGTACTCACACGCACCAATGGACATTGTGACAATAATCGACAGACAACAGAAACCAAGGGGCATACTTATACAAGTACTAATCAGTGGAAACAGGGGACAGGTGTAGGTGATGAAAGTTCCGGAGGGATCCGTGACAGGTACCCCTAGTAGTGAGAGGCAGCCGGGCCGGGGCAGAGGCAGCCGGGCCGGGGAAGAGGCAGCCGGGCCGGGGCAGAGGCAGCCGGGCCGAGGCAGAGGCAGCCGGGGCCGAGGCAGCCGGGCCGGGGCAGAGGCAGCCGGGCCGGGGCAGAGGCAGCCGGGCCGGGGCAGAGGCAGCCGGGCCGGGGCAGAGGCAGCCGGGCCGAGGCAGAGGCAGCCGGGGCCGAGGCAGCCGGGCCGGGGCAGAGGCAGCCGGGCCGAGGCAGAGGCACACTCTTATTGTCTGCATCGAGGGGTTAGTCCGACCTGCTATATAGACAATACCCACAGATTCTCCCCATCAGCACTCGCTAATCACATGAGGTTAATTTCTGAGCTTCATTTGTTCTGGCCCGCGGTTAAAGCTACGGCTGGCCAGAGCCCTTCTTGTTGGGGTGGGGGGGATGGAGACATCAGACTGATGAAGGAAACATGAGAGCGGGTGGTTAGATGGAAACCGGTGGGGTGGTTGGGGTAAATCATAGGGTGGTTATGACAGAACAAAAGCGTATCTGTGGAAGGCCTAGTTTATTTTTTGATGGACACACAGCTATGTTGTTCAAGGGGGGTTATAGGCTTACTGACAGACACACAGCTATGTTGTTAAAGGTGGGTTATATGCCCACTGATGTACAAACAGCTATGTTGTTCAAGGTGGGTTATAGGCTTACTGACAGACACACAGCTATGTTGTTAAAGGTGGGTTATAGGCTTATTGGTGGAAGGCTACCAATAAATTGACACATGATCTGGCTCCACATAACTAGACAGTATTTAACTGTCTGTCTGTCGGCTGGTTGGCTGGTGCCATGACATGTGGAACTGGAAAGTGTTCATAGTGGTGTATATTTACAATGACTGTGATGTGGTTTATTGTTAGGGGGCTGTGATGTGGTTTATTGTTAGGGGGCTGTGATGTGGTTTATTGTTTGTGGGCGGTACCTGAAATGGCAGCTTGTTCCCTAAATAGTGCACTACTTTAGACCATATGGAGCCCTATGAAACCCTATGGAGCCCTATGAAACCCTATGGAGCCCTATGGAGCCCTATGAAGCCCCATGGAGCCCTATGGAGCCCTATGAAGCCCTATGAAACCCTATGGAGCCCTATGGAGCCCTATGAAGCCCCATAGAGCCATATGAAGCCCCATTGAGTCCTTTGGTGCCAGAGGGGGCCATTTGAGACACAACCAGGATTTGTTCTTCACACAACTGAGTGTTACAAGAGAAATTGGAAATAAACCACCCAAATTAGCTTTTCATATTAAACCATATACAGTATGACAGTAGTATTGAAAAATTGTGTTGAGTTGAATTACAGCCACAAGTGCCGCAGGTCCACATACTTATACCGGTCAACATTATGTGTAAACCCATAACACTTCCAAGGAAACTGTAACAGGAAAGGACTAAGCTACTCTGCCACCTAAAAAAAATCTATTGACTAGATTTCCCCCCTGTATTTCCATTGGCCCTTCACTGCAGGAGCAACAACACAAGCAGGAAGTGACTTGGGATGTTCGGAAAGCATTTAGTGGATCAATAAGCTGGGACAAAGCAGAGATAGAGAGGGGGAGAGAACAGACAGACAGAGAGAACGTGAGAGAGAGAGAGAGAGAGAGAGAGAGAGAGAGAGAGAGAGAGAGAGAGAGAGAGAGAGAGAGAGAGAGAGAATGTCTTCTCTATTTTGTTTATTGTTTATTTCACTTTCTTTGGCAATGTCAACACATTTCCCATGCCAATAAAACCCCATTGAATTGAGAGAGACAGAGACAGAGAGAGAGAGACAGAGAGAGACAGACAGAGACAGAGAGAGACAGAGAGACAGAGAGAGAGACAGAGAGAGAAAGAGAGAGAGACAGAGAGAGAGAGAGACAGACAGAGAGAGAGACAGAGAGAGAGAGACAGACAGACAGAGACAGAGAGAGAGCGAGAGAGAGAGCGAGAGCGAGAGAGAGACAGAGACAAATGGGATGTGGACTCACCCTCTTTGAGCATGCCTACTTTGAGACACTTCATGAAACGACAAGCCTGGCAGGATTTGCGTCTCCTCTTGGTGATCTCACACTCGTTTGTTGCCGGACAGCTGTATTCTATGTTCCCTGGGGAAGAAGGAGAGGATAGAGGAGACCATGGATAACACTCTGAGATCATTCTGTTCTTCTAAACTATTTATTTGATCCCCTCATATCCGGCTGCATTAGTCTCTCATATCCGGCTGCATTAGTCTCTCATATCCTGCTGCATTAGTCTCTCCTTACCTGCTGCATGAGTCTCTCATATCCTGCTGCATTAGTCTCTCACATCCGGCTGCATTAGTCTCTCATATCCTGCTGCATTAGTCTCTCATATCCTGCTGCATTAGTCTCTCATATCCGGCTGCATCAGTCTCTCATATCCGGCTGCATTAGTCTCTCATATCCGGCTGCATTAGTCTCTCATATCCTGCTGCATTAGTCTCTCATATCCTGCTGCATTAGTCTCTCCTTTCCTGCTGCATGAGTCTCTCATATCCTGCTGCATTAGTCTCTCACATCCGGCTGCATTAGTCTCTCATATCCTGCTGCATTAGTCTCTCATATCCTGCTGCATTAGTCTCTCATATCCGGCTGCATCAGTCTCTCATATCCGGCTGCATTAGTCTCTCATATCCGGCTGCATTAGTCTCTCATAATTCCATCCTCAACCCCCTTCTCTACATTATTGACTTGAACCTTCCTGTCTCTCCTCCTCCTGAACATTTTCTGACCGGCATGGTACTGACACACATAAACACATTCAAACACGCACACAAACACACGCACAGGCGCTTACCCCTCTACCAAGGTGACCTAAAATGACAAACTCCTGAAGGAGAGAAAAGGGGGTGGCATTTTGATGGGGCACGTAAAAAGCTCCTCCATCCCCCCTCTATCCCCCCTCCATCCCTCCCCCTCCATCCCTCTACTCCCCCATCCCTCCCCCCTCCATCCCTCCATCCACTCCCCCATCCCCCCTCCTCCATCCCTCCATCCTGCCCTATTCCATCCTTGTGCCCTTCCTCCACTTCGATTTTCAGATCAACTAGGACAACTTCTACCCCTCCCATACTCGGGTTCAAGTACTGTTTGAGATCATTTCATATACTGTAGCTGTGTTTCATATACTGTAGCTGTGTTTCATATACTGTGTTTCATATACTGTGTTTCATATACACAGCTACAGTATGCTAACAGGCACTCCAGGCATGCTAAAACAAACCCCGCCCACCTGGCACTCCAGGCATGCTAAAACAAACCCCGCCCACCTGGCACTCCAGGCATGCTAAAACAAACCCCTCCCACCTGACACTCCAGGCATGCTAAAACAAACCCCTCCCACCTGAACACTCCAGGCATGCTAAAACAAACCCCGCCCAACTGGCACTCCAGGCATGCTAAAACAAACCCCGCCCACCTGACACTCCAGGCATGCTAAAACAAACCCCGCCCACCTGGCACTCCAGGCATGCTAAAACAATGGAGATGGACCCACTACCAGGTAGGCACTTTGAATATTTTTTTTCCCACTGCCCGAACCCAGACCAGACCAAACCCAGACACAAAACCAGACCGAGATTAGACCCAGACCCAGATCAGACCCAGATCAGACCCAGACCAGACCCAGACCCAGACCAGACCCAGACCAGACCCAGACCCAGACCAGACCAGACCAGACCAGATCCAGATCAGACCAGACCCAGATCAGACCCAGACCAGATCCAGACCAGACCCAGATCAGACGCAGATCCAGACCAGATCCAGACCAGACCCAGACCCAGATTGTAGCTGGGGATTTTAACAAGGCTAATCTGAAAACAAGACTCCCTAAATTTTATCAGCATATCGATTGCGCAACCAGGGGTGGAAAGACCTTGGATCATTGTTACTCTAACTTCCGCGACGCATATAAGGCCCTGCCCCGCCCCCCTTTCGGAAAAGCTGACCACGACTCCATTTTGTTGATCCCTGCCTACAGACAGAAACTAAAACAAGAGGCTCCCACGCTGAGGTCTGTCCAACGCTGGTCCGACCAAGCTGACTCCACACTCCAAGACTGCTTAAATCACGTGGACTGGGAGATGTTTCGTATTGCGTCAGATAACAACATTGACGAATACGCTGATTCGGTGTGCGAGTTCATTAGAACGTGCGTTGAAGATGTCGTTCCCATAGCAACGATTACAACATTCCCTAACCAGAAACCGTGGATTGATGGCAGCATTCGTGTGAAACTGAAAGCGCGAACCACTGCTTTTAATCAGGGCAAGGTGTCTGGTAACATGACCGAATACAAACAGTGCAGCTATTCCCTCCGCAAGGCTATCAAACAAGCTAAGCGCCAGTACAGAGACAAAGTAGAATCTCAATTCAACGGCTCAGACACAAGAGGCATGTGGCAGGGTCTACAGTCAATCACGGACTACAGGAAGAAACCCAGCCCAGTCACGGACCAGGATGTCTTGCTCCCAGGCAGACTAAATAACTTTTTTGCCCGCTTTGAGGACAATACAGTGCCACTGACACGGCCTGCAACGAAAACATGCGGTCTCTCCTTCACTGCAGCCGAGGTGAGTAAGACATTTAAACGTGTTAACCCTCGCAAGGCTGCAGGCCCAGACGGCATCCCCAGCCGCGCCCTCAGAGCATGCGCAGACCAGCTGGCCGGTGTGTTTACGGACATATTCAATCAATCCCTATACCAGTCTGCTGTTCCCACATGCTTCAAGAGGGCCACCATTGTTCCTGTTCCCAAGAAAGCTAAGGTAATTGAGCTAAACGACTACCTCCCCGTAGCACTCACATCCGTCATCATGAAGTGCTTTGAGAGACTAGTCAAGGACCATATCACCTCCACCCTACCTGACACCCTAGACCCACTCCAATTTGCTTACCGCCCAAATAGGTCCACAGACGATGCAATCTCAACCACACTGCACACTGCCCTAACCCATCTGGACAAGAGGAATACCTATGTGAGAATGCTGTTCATCGACTACAGCTCGGCATTCAACACCATAGTACCCTCCAAGCTCGTCATCAAGCTCGAGACCCTGGGTCTCGACCCCGCCCTGTGCAACTGGGTACTGGACTTCCTGACGGGCCGCCCCCAGGTGGTGAGGGTAGGCAACAACATCTCCTCCCCGCTGATCCTCAACACTGGGGCCCCACAAGGGTGCGTTCTGAGCCCTCTCCTGTACTCCCTGTTCACCCACGACTGCGTGGCCACGCACGCCTCCAACTCAATCATCAAGTTTGCGGACGACACAACAGTGGTAGGCTTGATTACCAACAACGACGAGACGGCCTACAGGGAGGAGGTGAGGGCCCTCGGAGTGTGGTGTCAGGAAAATAACCTCACACTCAACGTCAACAAAACAAAGGAGATGATTGTGGACTTCAGGAAACAGCAGAGGGAACACCCCCCTATCCACATCGATGGAACAGTAGTGGAGAGGGTAGCAAGTTTTAAGTTTCTCGGCATACACATCACAGACAAACTGAATTGGTCCACTCACACAGACAGCATCGTGAAGAAGGCGCAGCAGCGCCTCTTCAACCTCAGGAGGCTGAAGAAATTCGGCTTGTCACCAAAAGCACTCACAAACTTCTACAGATGCACAATCGAGAGAATCCTGGCGGGCTGTATCACCGCCTGGTATGGCAACTGCACCGCCCTCAACCGTAAGGCTCTCCAGAGGGTAGTGAGGTCTGCACAACGCATCACCGGGGGCAAACTACCTGCCCTCCAGGACACCTACACCACCCGATGTCACAGGAAGGCCATAAAGATCATCAAGGACATCAACCACCCGAGCCACTGCCTGTTCACCCCGCTATCATCCAGAAGGCGAGGTCAGTACAGGTGCATCAAAGCTGGGACCGAGAGACTGAAAAACAGCTTCTATCTCAAGGCCATCAGACTGTTAAACAGCCACCACTAACACTGAGTGGCTGCTGCCAACACACTGACACTGACTCAACTCTAGCCACTTTAATAATGGGAATTGATGGGAAATGATGTAAATATATCACTAGCCACTTTAAACAATGCTACCTTATATAATGTTACTTACCCTACA
>NC_092150.1:88926138-88941850 GCF_045791955.1 Oncorhynchus clarkii lewisi
TAATAGTCACGAACGCTGCAGGACTTCCTCTAGTTATTAACAGTCACGAACACTGCAGGACTTCCTCTAGTTATTAACAGTCACGAACGCTGCAGGACTTCCTCTAGTTATTAACAGTCACAAACGCTGCAGGACTTCCTCTAGTTATTATCAGTCACGAACGCTGCAGGACTTCCTCTAGTTATTAACAGTCACGAACGTTGCAGGACTTCCTCTAGTTATTATCAGTCACGAACGCTGCAGGACTTCCTCTAGTTATTATCAGTCACGAACGCTGCAGGACTTCCTCTAGTTATTAACAGTCACGAACGCTGCAGGACTTCCTCTCCTTATTAACAGTCACAAACGCTGCAGGACTTCCTCTAGTTATTAACAGTCACGAACGCTGCAGGACTTCCTCTAGTTATTAACAGTCACGAAGTGCGGATCAACTCATAAGTCGTCAATTCCCTGATATTTTCTCAGTTGAACAGATTACTGTGAGGCATTACAGACATGGCAAACACGATGCCAACAGGGCAACACACACACACACACAGACACAATACACACACACACACACACACACACACACACACACACACACACACACACACACACACACACACACACACACACACACACACACACACACACACACACACACACAGAAGGCTAACATAAACATCAACCCAGCAGATTTCAAGTGTGGGTGGCTTAATTCCCTGGGTAAACATTAGTAATCACCACCAAATGTTATGGCTCCCCTACCACTACTGATGACATCACTGTAAGGTAACACGGTATGACTCCCCTACCACTACTGATGACATCACTGTAAGGTAACACGGTATGACTCCCCTACCACTACTGATGACATCACTGTAAGGTAACATGGTATGACTCCCCTACCACTACTGATGACATCACTGTAAGGTAACATGGTATGACTCCCCTACCACTACTGATGACATCATTGTAAGGTAACACGGTATGACGAGGTCAGTACAGGTGCATCAAAGCTGGGACCGAGAGACTGAAAAACAGCTTCTATCTCAAGGCCATCAGACTGTTAAACAGCCACCACTAACACTGAGTGGCTGCTGCCAACACACTGACACTGACACTGACTCAACTCTAGCCACTTTAATTATGGGAATTGATGGGAAATGATGTAAATATATCACTAGCCACTTTAAACAATGCTACCTTATATAATGTTACTTACCCTACATTATTCATCTCATATGCATACGTATATACTGTACTCTATATCATCGACTGTATCCTTATGTAATACATGTATCACTAGCCACTTTAAACTATTCCACTTTGTTTACATATTCATCTCATATGTATATACTGTACTCGATACCATCTACTGTATCTTGCCTATGCTGCTCTGTACCATCACTCATTCATATATCCTTATGTACATATTCTTTATCCCCTTACACTGTGTATAAGACAGTAGTTTTGGAATTGTTAGTTAGATTACTTGTTGGTTATTACTGCATTGTCAGGAACTAGAAGCACAAGCAATTCGCTACACTCGCATTAACATCTGCTAACCATGTGTATGTGACAAATAAAATTTGATTTGAATTTGATTTGATTTGATTTGACTCCCCTACCAATACTGATGACATCACTGTAAGGTAACACGGTATGACTCCCCTACCACTACTGATGACATCACTGTAAGGTAACACGGTATGACTCCCCTACCACTACTGATGACATCACTGCAAGGTAACACGGTATGACCCCCCTACCACTACTGATGACATCACTGTAAGGTAACACAGGCCACCCTGTTATCTCCTCATCTCTTCTCAGGTCACTTCCTGGTTGCCTGTGTAGCTGTAGGTCAAATGTCATCCAGTATCCAATTCTGCCGTTACAATTTTTTGTTGTTGTTGTTGTTGTTGTTGTTGTTGTTGTTGTTGTTGTTGTTGTTGTTGTTGTTGAAAGGTGTAAAACTTGCAATGATATAAGGTCGTCTTACTTACTTGTATGTTGCTCTGGATTAGAGCGTCTGCTGACTAAGAAAAATAGAAATAAAATGACATTTAGCAGACACTTTTATCCAAAGCAACTTACAGTCCAGTGGGTGTATTATCCCTGTGATACTTGAACCCATGACCCTTGAACCCGTGACCCTGGCAACTGTCAAATGAGACAAATAGGACCACATAGAATCATTCAACTGTTAAAGTACATAGAATCAATTGGGCCTCAACTGATAGGGACTGTGAGAAGGGAGTGAGAGAGAGGGAGGGGAGTGGTAATATACCTTGTATGGTCCTTTTGAAGAAGGCTTTGCAGGCCTCACAGGAGGCGACCCCATAGTGGTAACCTGATGCGATATCCCCACACACCAGACACAGCCTCTTCGGAATCGCATTCAACATATACTCGCACTTGATCGGTGAATCGTCCGCCACGCCCACTCCGCAGTCGTCATAGCGCCGGAGACAGGCTCCGCCCCCTCCCAGCATGCCCGGGTTGAACATGGGCTGGGAGTCGAGGACGTGCGAGCGTCCGTTGAGGTTGTTTACGTTGACGTAGCCGCTGCTGGCGTCGCTATTGGCCGAGGGGCTGTGGTGACTGACGGTGTCAACCAATGAGGAGGAAGGGGAAGAGGGCTCGGTCTTGATATAGGAGCCACAGCTGGAGGTCAGGTGACACTCCTGGAGATCAGAGGGCATCCTGCTCAGCAACCTATAGCAACACAGGAAATATAAGGACAAAGGTCAGCTGGAGGTCAGGTGACGCTCCTGGAGGTCAGAGGAAAGGAGACAAATGTCCACACTCAGAAAGGACAGTTCAAACAGTCAAGAGTCAGTTTCGTGTCCCTGTATGTCTCACTATCTCCATTATTCTTTGAGACAGTCCTTTTGCATAAAACTGGCAGAATCGAGAGGTACACACAATCATTTCAAAACAGTTCAAATAAAGATACGTCTATCGTCTCCTTCATCTTTCTAAAGTTACTGGGATTTATTTTGTGCGTCAAGGAGAATGACAATATAGCCTTTTACTTCACATATAGAACCAGGAAGCGAACTCAATGGAAATAGAGTGAATGAAGCTAAAAACAAGCTGTTGATGGAGAGGTTTTGTTGCTCTCAGCAGAATCCAGTTTATTATGATCTGATCACAATCGATAGTCCTGGTTGGTTAAAGGATGGTGCCGAGTTACTGCAAGGAGACGAGGGAACGAGGACAGCGCGTGTGTGTGTGTGTGTGTGTGTGTGTGTGTGTGTGTATGTGTGTGTGTGTGTGTGTGTGTGTGTGTGTGTGTGTGTGTGTGTGTCTAAAAGTTTAAATGGGCTGCATTGCTGTTACATCAACCCAGAGTCTAAGAAATATATCTATATAAATACACAGCAAATGCACAGTACAAGTCAACAGTTTGGACACACCTACTCATTCAAGGGTTTTTTCTTTATTTTTACTGTTTTCTACATTGTAGAATAATAGTGAAGACATCAACACTATGAAATAACACATATAGAATCATGTAGTAACCACAAAAGTGGTTACTTTGAGATTCTTCAAAGTAGCCACCCTTTGCCTTGATGACAGCTTTGACAACCTTCCTCTAAACCAACCCTCCTCTAACCACAACGCTCCTCTAAACCAACCCTCCTCTAAACCAACCCTCCTCTAAACCCAACCCTCCTCTAACTCCAACGCTCCTCTAAACCAACCCTCCTCTAAACCAACCCTCCTCTAAACCCAACCCTCCTCTAACTCCAACGCTCCTCTAAACCAACCCTCCTCTAAACCAACCCTCCTCTAAACCCAACCCTCCTCTAACTCCAACGCTCCTCTAAACCAACCCTCCTCTAAACCAACCCTACTCTAAACCAACCCTCCTTTAAACCCAACCCTCCTCTAAACCAACCCTCCTCTAAACCCAACCCTCCTCTAAACCCAACCCTCCTCTAACTCCAACGCTCCTCTAAACCAACCCTCCTGTCACGTTCTGACCTCTATTTCCTTTGTTTTGTATTTATTTAGTATGGTCAGGGCGTGAGTTGGGTGGGCAGTCTATGTTTGTTTTTCTATGTTTTGGGGCAGTTCTATGTTTTCGGCCTAGTATGGTTCTCAATCAGAGGCAGGTGTCATTAGTTGTCTCTGATTGAGAATCATACTTAGGTAGCCTGGGTTTCACTGTTTGTTTGTGGGTGATTGTTCCTGTCACTGTGTTTGTTGTCACAGGATAGGACTGTTTTGCGTTTTCACATTTCTTGTTTTTGTTAGTTTGTTCATGTGTAGTGATTTATTAAAACATGAATAACCACCACGCTGCGCTTTGGTCCGCTTCTCTTCCTCCTACAGATGAACGCCCTTACACCTCCTCTAAACCAACCCTCCTCTAAACCAACCCTCCTTTAAACCCAACCCTCCTCTAAACCAAACCTCCTCTAAACCAACCCTCCTCTAAACCAACCCTCCTTTAAACCCAACCCTCCTCTAAACCAACCCTCCTCTAAACCAACCCTCATCTACACCAACCCTCCTCTAAACCAACCCTCCTCTAAACCCAACCCTCCTCTAAACCAACCCTCCTCTAAACCCAACCCTCCTCTAACCCCTCTTTCAAACCCAACCCTCCTCTAAATCCAACCCTCTTTTAAACCCAACCCTCCTTTAAACCAACCCTCTTCTAAACCCTCTTTCAAACCCAACCCTCTTCTAAACCAATCTCTCCTCTCAAACCTTCTCTAAATCCAACTCTCCTTTAAACCCTCCTCTAAATCCAACCCTCCTTTAAACCCAACCCTCCTCTAAATCCAACCCTCCTCTAAAACCTCCTCTAAACCCTCCTCTAAACCCAACCCTCCTCTAAAACCTCCTCTAAATCGAACCCTCCTCTAAACCCAACCCTCTCTAAACCCAACCCTCCTCTAAATCCAACCCTTCTCTAAATCCAACCCTCCTCTAAACCCTCCTCTAAACCCTCCTCTAAACCCTCCTCTAAACCCAACCCTCCTCTAAATCCAACCATCCTCTAAACCCTCTTCTAAATCCAACCCTCCTCTAACCCTCCATTAAATCCAACCCTCCTCTAAATCCAACCTTCTTCTCTTGGTCCAGACATTCCAGAAGCATTTTTTATCAAACCTGATAATTAACACACTTCCAGATAGAGAGATTTTGTTGGGCTGGATTCAATAGACACATGCCATGTGCATCCCAATTGGCACCCTATTCCCTATAGAGAATAGTGCCCTGGCCAAATGGTACCCTATTCTCTATGTAGAGTGCATCCCAATTGGCACCCTATTCCCTATAGAGAATAGTGCCCTGGCCAAATGGCACCATATTCTCTATGTAGTGTGCATCCCAAATGGCACCCTATTCCCTATGTAGTGCACTACATTTGACCAGGGCCCATAGGGTGCCATTTTGGATGTATAAACTGTGGTTTATAAAAAAGACAGACTTGAGTTTTAATTCGGACTGTAATCTACTTTCACCTGGTAGTCCGTTGTAAAACTATAGCCTACTGTGTTATCTGCTGGAGAGAGTTGAGAAGTGTAAGGCAATCTAATGGTTGATATATCATTCATCATTCCCTTCTCAGACAGATAGAGGGAGGGATTCCCTATAGGATTGGTACATTGTGCCATCTGTAAAAAGTAGTTCATTCCATACTTAGCACACGGCAACACTGGGGAGATGTTTTTTTCTTTCTTTATGTTACGTTTAATGGAAATTTCAAAACGTCCCTTCAAATCTGTTGAAATGAAATAATGGCACGGCGCACGAGCTCACCAATTCTGCATAGACAGAAATAGCTTCGGCTTCAGTTTCATCATTTTGTTTACCTCTCACTCCTCCGTGCAAAACTGTATAGAGTGCCCAGTTGGTTTTCAGTTTTTGGGGGTTATTTTTGGACTGATTTCCGCAGTTGGCCCCTCTCCAAACGATTCACAGCTTTTCCTCCATATACTGTAGAAGAAGAAAACCCGACCCGGTGAACACAACTCGTCAGACAGAGAGAAGTAAAAGGTCACAAGGCGTCTCCGTCTCCGAGGTTTGGGGCAGTCCCAAATCGGGCGACAAACTTCCTCATCGGACAGGGTTATGTCCACCCCTAGTGAAGAGCGACGTTGACACCGTGCCCCAGAATGAACCGTACCCTTGGCTTTAAAATGTGATATGGACAAATGTGAAAGCGTCTGGATATAAAGTCATGTATCAGCAGGCAAATGTAAAAAAAATAAATAAAAAATAAAGTTGTGTTGGGTGAGAAAATGTCCAAGACACTCAGTTTACTACCACTGAAATAGACTTAAATCTCAGTGTGTATGTGTGTGTGTGTTTATGAGTGTGTGCATGTATGTGTGTGTGTTTATGAGTGTGTATGTGTGTGTTTATGAGTGTGTGTGTGTATTTATGAGTGGGTGTGTGTGTTTGTGTGTGCTTGTATGCATGGCGTGATCATCATGGCAATGCTGCATATCCCCAGCGTAAATCCATCCTCTCTCTCTCTCTCTCTCTCTCTCTCTCTCTCTCTCTCTCTCTCTCGATAATCCACTCTCTCTCTCTCTCTCTCTCTCTCTCTCTCTCTCTCTCTCTCTCTCTCTCTCTCTCTCTCTCTATAATCCACCCTCTCTCTCTCCCCCTCTCTCTCTCCCTCTCTCTGTCTCTATAAACCAACAAATGCATTTTCCTCACTGTTTGAGGGCAAACCGTGCAAAACATTCACAGACTAAAAATGAGTCCAAATCTCACAATCACTTTAAGTAAATGACGCAATGGAGGCATCATGTTATGATGCAGATTCTACCACATGAAGGTCAAGGCATCATCCATCTACATTTGTGGGGGGGAATTTAACAGCTAAATTAGATCCCTTTGAATTAATTGGGTGTGTACTAAACAATATCCTCTATATTTATATCATACACATGGATCAAACTGAAGAGGCCTGTTATAATGGGCATACCCCCCCCCCCTGCATGACGGGCTAAACCCTTGCCCTCTTTCACTGGCAGCCTAATAATTACTTTTAAAGGCACAATCTGCAGTTCGAACAATAACAAAGCAGAACCCCCCCCCCTCACCACTGATTTTGGTAAACAGCTGAGGGGAGGGGCTTGTGAAATGTAACCCGTCTCAAACAACTCATGGACAGAGATGTGGGTACGAGGACTTGTCATCCACGATATCACAATTGTAGATTTAAGGATCGTTTGAGGCCGTACAGTGTTCGTTTACATTTACATTGTTTACAAACAGAGGAGTAAAACTAGGTTATATTTTAAGTTGAGTAAATTAGGCATCTATTAGTTATATTCTTCAAGAATCAATGGGTATATCAGTCATTTTGAAGTCAAAAGATTGAAGTAGCAACTGCAGATTGTCCCTGCTGAGGAAATAAACACTATGGAAACATTTATCACCATGGAGATATTAATCACTATGGAGACATTAATCACTATGGAGACATTAATCACTATGGAAACATTAATCACTATGGAGACATTAAACCCTATGGAGACATTAATCACTATGGAGACATTAATCACTATGGAGACATTAATCACTATGGAGATATTAATCACTATGGAGACATTAATCACTATGGAGAGATTAATCACTATGGAGACATGAAACACTATGGAGACAATAATCACTATGGACACATTAATCACTATGGAGACAATAATCACTATGGAGACATTAATCACTATGGAGACATTAAAAACTATGGAGACATTAAACACTATGGAAACAATCACTATGGAGACATTAAACACAATGGAGACATTAAACACTACAGAGACATTCATCATCATGGAGACATTAATCACCTTGGAGACATTAATCACTATGGAGACATGAATCACTATGGAGACATTAAACACTATGGAGACAATAATCACAATGGAAACATTAATCACTATGGAGACATTAATCACTATGGAGACATTAATCACTGTGGAAACATTAAACACTATGGAGACATTAATCACTATGGAAACATTATTCACTATGGAGACATGAATCACTATGGAAACATTATTCACTATGGAGACATGAATCACTATGGAGACATTAATCACTATGGAAACATTAATCATCATGGAGACATTAATCACTATGGAAACAATCACTATGGAGACATTAAACACTATGGAGACATTAAACACTACAGAGACATTCATCATCATGGAGACATTAATCACCTTGGAGACATTAATCACTATGGAGACATTTATCACTATAGAGACATTAATCACTATGGAAACATTAATCACTATGGAGACATTAATCACTATGGAGACATTAATCACTATGGAGACATTAATCACTATGGAGACATTAATCACTATGGAGACATTAATCACTATGGAGACATTAATCACTATGGAGACATTAATCACTATGGACACATTAATCACTATGGAGACATTAATCACAATGGAGACATTAATCACTATGGAGACATTAATCACTATGGAGACATTCATCACTATGGAGATATTAATCACTATGGAGATATTAATCACTATGGAGACATTAATCACTATGGAGACATGAAACACTATGGAGACAATAATCACTATGGACACAATCACTATGGAGACAATAATCACTATGGAGACATTAATCACTATGGAGACATTAAAAACTATGGAGACATTAAACACTATGGAAACAATCACTATGGAGACATTAAACACTATGGAGACATTAAACACTACAGAGACATTCATCATCATGGAGACATTAATCACCTTGGAGACATTAATCACTATGGAGACATTAATCACTATGGAGACATTAAACACTATGGAGACAATAATCACAATGGAAACATTAATCACTATGGAGACATTAATCACTATGGAGACATTATTAATCACTATGGAAACATTAAACACTATGGAGACATTAATCACTATGGAAACATTATTCACTATGGAGACATGAATCACTATGGAAACATTATTCACTATGGAGACATGAATCACTATGGAGACATTAATCACTATGGAAACATTAATCATCATGGAGACATTAATCACTATGGAAACAATCACTATGGAGACATTAAACACTATGGAGACATTAAACACTACAGAGACATTCATCATCATGGAGACATTAATCACCTTGGAGACATTAATCACTATGGAGACATTAATCACTATGGAGACATTAAACACTATGGAGACAATAATCACTATGGAAACATTAAACACTATGGAGACATTAATCACTATGGAAACATTATTCACTATGGAGACATGAATCACTATGGAAACATTATTCACTATGGAGACATGAATCACTATGGCGACATTAATCACTATGGAAACATTAATCATCATGGAGACATTAATCACTATGGAAACAATCACTATGGAGACATTAAACACTATGGAGACATTAAACACTACAGAGACATTCATCACTATGGAGACATTCATCACTATGGAGACATTAATCACCTTGGAGACATGAATCACTATGGAGACATTAATCATCATGGAGACATTAATCACTATGGAGACATTAATCACTATGGAGACATTAATCACTATGGAGACATTAATCACTATGGAGACATTAATCACTATGGAGACATTAATCACTATGGAGACATTAATCACTATGGAAACATTAATCACTGCTGCTTTTTCTCTATGTATTGTATATTAAGCTGTGTGTTTATGCATTATGTACTTCATCCTTTTAAGCACCTGGCAAAATGGCTTCCCCCTGGTGGGATAAGAAAGTTGTTCAAATTGTTTTAGTAAGCTAATGAGAGAGGAAGGGTTATATTCCACTACACTACTTATTCATCCACAGAAAATACATCTTATTGTTACGGGTTAAGCTCGTTGAACAATGCATGTCACAAAGCTGAACACACACACCCACACACACACACACACTGGAACACACACACACACACACACTGAAACACACACACAAACGGAAGCACACACTGGAACACACACAAACACACTGAAACACACCTTCACACATGGTACAAGACCACAGACAGCCATGAAGCCATGTCTGAAATT
Source organism: Oncorhynchus clarkii lewisi (assembly GCF_045791955.1). Lineage (NCBI taxonomy): Eukaryota > Metazoa > Chordata > Actinopteri > Salmoniformes > Salmonidae > Oncorhynchus > Oncorhynchus clarkii. The sequence goes on from NC_092150.1 coordinate 88,936,179, forward strand.
AGTTAATATATATATCTGTATGACAGGCTGTCCTGTTCTGGGTTGGGACAATCTCTATCATAACACAGAACCCTCCCATTCTCTTCCCTTACCGTCCCACATATACATGTATACAGTAGACTGTGTGGTGTGTGTGTGACTTGTCTATCAGCAGTTATGGACTCAGTAGGCTGTGATTGGACTGAGATGGAGATGTGGAGGTGTTGTTTAATTGGATAAGGAGGTGTCGTAAAGGTTTCTGTGTAAAACGAGGACACGATGACGCGATGTCATGGCCACGGTGGAGGTGTACAGACCATTTACATTTTTAGGTTAATTTGGTTAAAGGTTTTCCACAGTTTAGTCGCTATACTCTGCGGAGTGGACATATTAGCCGGTCCGTGCCAACAATTTAAATGTTTCTGAAATAAATAAAACACACACACACACACACACACACACACACACACACACACACACACACACACACACACACACACACACACACACACACACACACACACACACACACACACACACACACACAGTAGTTCATAATTGTTTTGCTATGTAGCAATGTAGCTAACAACTGGAGCAAGACACTTACTGTTTTGCCATGTAGCGATGTAGCTAACTACTGGATCTACACACTACTGTTTTAACATGTAGCGGTGTAGCTAACTACTGGAACTACACACTACTGTTTTAACATGTAGCGGTGTAGCTAACTACTGGAACTACACACTACTGTTTTAACATGTAGCGGTGTAGTTAACTACTTTAACTACACACTACTGTTTTGAACTACACACTACTGTTTTACCATGTAGCCATGTAGCTAACTACTGAAACTACACACTACTGTTTTACCATGTAGCCATGTAGCTAACTACTGAAACTACACACTACTGTTTTACCATGTAGCCATGTAGCTAACTACTTTAACTACACACTACTGTTTTACCATGTAGCGGTGTAGCTAACTACTGGAACTACACACTACTGTTTTACCATGTAGCGGTGTAGCTAACTAATGGAACTACACACTACTGTTTTACCATGTAGCGGTGTAGCTAACTACTTTAACTACACACTACTGTTTTACCATGTAGCGGTGTAGCTAACTACTGGAACTACACACTACTGTTTTACCATGTAGCGGTGTAGCTAACTACTTTAACTACACACTACTGTTTTACCATGTAGCGGTGTAGCTAACTACTGGAACTACACACTACTGTTTTACCATGTAGCGGTGTAGCTAACTACTTTAACTACACACTACTGTTTTACCATGTAGCGGTGTAGCTAACTACTGGAACTACACACTACTGTTTTACCATGTAGCGGTGTAGCTAACTACTTTAACTACACACTACTGTTTTACCATGTAGCGGTGTAGCTAACTACTGAAACTACACACTACTGTTTTACCATGTAGCGGTGTAGCTAACTACTTTAACTACACACTACTGTTTTACCATGTAGCGGTGTAGCTAACTACTTTAACTACACACTACTGTTTTACCATGTAGCGGTGTAGCTAACTACTGGAACTACACACTACTGTTTTACCATGTAGCGGTGTAGCTAACTACTTTAACTACACACTACTGTTTTACCATGTAGCGGTGTAGCTAACTACTGGAACTACACACTACTGTTTTACCATGTAGCGGTGTAGCTAACTACTTTAACTACACACTACTGTTTTACCATGTAGCGGTGTAGCTAACTACTTTAACTACACACTACTGTTTTACCATGTAGCGGTGTAGCTAACTACTGGAACTGCACACTACTGTTTTACCATGTAGCGGTGTAGCTAACTACTTTAACTACACACTACTGTTTTACCATGTAGCGGTGTAGCTAACTACTTTAACTACACACTACTGTTTTACCATGTAGCGGTGTAGCTAACTACTGGAACTACACACTACTGTTTTACCATGTAGCGGTGTAGCTAACTACTGGAACTACACACTACTGTTTTACCATGTAGCGGTGTAGCTAACTACTTTAACTACACACTACTGTTTTACCATGTAGCGGTGTAGCTAACTACTTTAACTACACACTACTGTTTTACCATGTAGCGGTGTAGCTAACTACTTTAACTACACACTACTGTTTTACCATGTAGCGGTGTAGCTAACTACTGGAACTACACACTACTGTTTTACCATGTAGCGGTGTAGCTAACTACTTTAACTACACACTACTGTTTTACCATGTAGCGGTGTAGCTAACTACTGGAACTACACACTACTGTTTTACCATGTAGCGGTGTAGCTAACTACTTTAACTACACACTACTGTTTTACCATGTAGCGGTGTAGCTAACTACTGGAACTACACACTACTGTTTTACCATGTAGCGGTGTAGCTAACTACTGGAACTACACACTACTGTTTTACCATGTAGCGGTGTAGCTAACTACTGGAACTACACACTACTGTTTTACCATGTAGCGGTGTAGCTAACTACTTTAACTACACACTACTGTTTTACCATGTAGCGGTGTAGCTAACTACTGGAACTACACACTACTGTTTTACCATGTAGCGGTGTAGCTAACTACTGGAACTACACACTACTGTTTTACCATGTAGCGGTGTAGCTAACTACTTTAACTACACACTACTTTTCTTCCAAAACAAAAGAAAATACGGGAGAAGTAGCCAATCGTTTCCTTTATTTTTCTTCATCTGATCTACCTAATTCATACTTGATGTTAACATAATGACCCCAAACAGATCTTTTCTTACAATTTTTTAGTCTATGACATTTCAGATGTACATGGGATAATTTTCACAAAGTATACTGTAAAAAAAGGTAGAAATGCAATATGCAACAATTTCAAAGATTTTACTGAGTTTACAGAGGAAGTCAGTCAATTTAAATACATTCTTTTCTGCCCCCTTATCTATGGATTTGACTGGGAATACAGATATGCATCTGTTGATCACAGATACTTTTAATAAAAAGGTAGGGGGCGTGGATGAGAAAACCAATCAGTATCTAGTGTGACCACCATTTGCCTCATGTAGCGCGACATATCTCCTTCGCATGGAGTTGATCAGGCTGTGGATTGTGTTGGGGGGTGGGCGGGGAGGGGGGAGGGGGGGGGGGGGGGTGGTGGTGGTGGAATGTTGTCCCGCTCCTCTTCAATGGCTGTGCAAAATTGCTGGTTAGAGGCAGGAACTGGAACATGCTGGCACTACAATTGGCTTCAGGATCTCGCCACGGTATCCCTGTGCAGAGGTCCCGGATGTAGGGGTCCTGGGCTGGCGTGGTTAAATGTGGTCTGCGGTTGTGAGGTCGGTTAGACGAACTGACAAATACTCTAAAACGACGTTGGAGGCGGCTTATGGTAGAGAAATTAACATTCAATTCTCTGGCAACAGCTCAGGTGGACATTCCTGCAGTCAGCATGCCAATTGCACACTCCCTCAAAACTTGAGACCTCTGTAGCATTGTGTTGTTTGACAAAACTGCACATTTTAGAGTCGCCTTTTATTGTCCCCAGCACAAGGTGCACCTGTATAATGATCATGCTGTTTAATCAGCTTCTTCATATGCCACACCTGTCAGGTGGATGGATTCTCTTGACAAATGAGAAATGCTCACTAACAGGGATGTAAACCAATTTGTGGGCAACATTTAAGAGAATTAAGCTTTTTGTGCGTATGGAACATTTCTGAGATCTTTTATTTCAGCTCATGAAACATGGGATCAACAATTTACACGTTGCGTTCATGTTTTTTGTTCAGTACAGACACATGCACATTTTTGGGCTGCTGGAGGTCATTTTGCAGGGCTCTGGCAGTGCTCCTCCTTGCACAAAGGCGGGGGTAGCGGTCCTGCTGCTGGGCTGTTGAACTCCTGCGGCCTCCTCCACGTCTCCTGATGTACTGGCCTGTCTCCTGGTAGCGCCTCCATGCTCTGGACACTACGCTGACAGACACAGCAAACCTTCTTGCCACAGCTCGCATTGATGTGCCATCCTTGATGAGCTGCACAACCCCCCTTTGTGTGGGTTGTAGACTCCGTCTCATGCTACCACTAGAGTGAAAGCACCGGCAGCATTCAAAAGTGACCACAACATCAGCCAGGAAGCATAGGAACTGAGAAGTGGTCTGTGGTCACCACCTGCAGAACCACTCCTTTATTGGGGGTGTCTTGCTAATTGCCTATAATTTCCACCTGTTGTCTATTCCATTTGCACAACAGCATGTGAAGTGTATTGTCAATCAGTGTTGCTTCCTAAGTGGACAGTTTGATTTCACAGAATGTCGATGTCTTCACTATTATTTTACAATGTAGAAAATAGTAAAAATAAAGAAAACCCCTTGAATGAGTAGGTGTGTCCAAACGTTTGACTGGTACGGTACATTAATATGTTTTTATTTTCTTCTGATTTTTCAGAAGAAACCCCTACGTCCCACTGCTATGTGGTTTTATAACTATATATTCAGAGTAGCTTCCCCAACAATGGCCATCAACCATCAACCCCCATCCATCTACATATACACTACACCCCATCCCGAACCACCTCTATTCAAACTGCCATCCCAACAATGTAAAAAAAAAGAATGTAGCTTAACTGCCCTTCCAGCAATGTCAAACACCCCCCTGCAGCAGCTAACTGCCCTTCCAGCAATGTCAAACACCCCCCTGTAGCTAACTGCCCTTCCAGCAATGTCAAACACCCCCCTGCAGCTAACTGCCCTTCCAGCAATGTCAAACACTCCCCCCAGCAGCTAACTGCCCTTCCAGCAATGTCAAACACTCCCCCCAGCAGCTAACTGCCCTTCCAGCAATGTCAAACACTCCCCCCCGTAGCTATCTGCCTTCAAATAATGTAGACGGAGGGGGAGGAAGGAGCTAAGGAGGAAGGGTAAACCAGTACAGACTAAAGCCATCACTGTGAATCAGAGGAGTGGTGGTGAGGGGACAGTTAGGATACAGATCTGATAAATAAACACAGATGGATCATCTATCCATTATGTTATTCTGCATTAGTAACCAGAACTATAACCTTCAAACGTACAGCAGCGTTGCTCCGTCATCCTACCATCCCTACCTCTGATCCTCACAAGGCAAAAGAAAACGCCATATGTCTGTGTGTGCGTACGCGAATGTGTGTGTGTGTATGCGCAGGTATGTGTGTGTGTGTGCATGTGTGTGTGTGTGTGTGCATGCGTGTGTGTGTGCATACGTGTATGTGCATTCATGTATGTGTGTGTGTGTGCGTGTGAGTGTATGCGTGGCTGTGTGTGTGTGTGTATGTGTGGGTGTGTGTGTGTGTGCATGGGTGCGTGTGTGTGTGCATGGGTGTGTGTGTGTGTGCATGGGTGTGTGTGTGTGTGCATGGGTGTGTGTGTGCATGGGTGTGTGTGTGTGTGCATGGGTGTGTGTGTGTGTGCATGGGTGTGTGTGTGTGTGCATGGGTGTGTGTGTGTGTGCATGGGTGTGTGTGTGTGTGCATGGGTGTGTGTGTGTGTGTGCATGGGTGTGTGTGTGTGTGCATGGGTGTGTGTGTGTGTGCATGGGTGTGTGTGTGTGTGTGTGTGCATGGGTGTGTGTGTGTGTGTGTGTTTACTGTAAATTGGATTTTCTTTTATTCTTCCCTTTCTCTTATCAGAGACTGGTTTGAATGTAATGACTCCACTTTGCCTAATGATAT
>NC_092150.1:88941950-89001950 GCF_045791955.1 Oncorhynchus clarkii lewisi
ATCAGAGACTGGTTTGAATGTAATGACTCCACTTTGCCTAATGATATCAGAGTCTGGTTTGAATGTAATGACTCCACTTTGCCTAATGATATCAGAGTCTGGTTTGAATGTAATGACTCCACTTTGCCTAATGATATCAGAGCCTGGTTTGAATGTAGTGACTCCACTTTGCCTAATGATATCAGAGACTGGTTTGAATGTAATGACTCCACTTTGCCTAATGATATCAGAGTCTGGTTTGAATGTAATGACTCCACTTTGCCTAATGATATCAGAGTCTGGTTTGAATGTAATGACTCCACTTTGCCTAATGATATCAGAGCCTGGTTTGAATGTAGTGACTCCACTTTGCCTAATGATATCAGAGCCTGGTTTGAATGTAATGACTCCACTTTGCCTAATGATATCAGAGTCTGGTTTGAATGTAATGACTCCACTTTGCCTAATGATATCAGAGCCTGGTTTGAATGTAATGACTCCACTTTGCCTAATGATATCAGAGTCTGGTTTGAATGTAATGACTCCACTTTGCCTAATGATATCAGAGCCTGGTTTGAATGTAATGACTCCACTTTGCCTAATGATATCAGAGCCTGGTTTGAATGTAATGACTCCACTTTGCCTAATGATATCAGAGCCTGGTTTGAATGTAATGACTCCACTTTGCCTAATGATATCAGAGTCTGGTTTGAATGTAATGACTCCACTTTGCCTAATGATATCAGAGCCTGGTTTGAATGTAATGACTCCACTTTGCCTAATGATATCAGAGTCTGGTTTGAATGTAATGACTCCACTTTGCCTAATGATATCAGAGTCTGGTTTGAATGTAATGACTCCACTTTGCCTAATGATATCAGAGCCTGGTTTGAATGTAATGACTCCACTTTGCCTAATGATATCAGAGCCTGGTTTGAATGTAATGACTCCACTTTGCCTAATGATATCAGAGCCTGGTTTGAATGTAATGATGACTCCACTTTGCCTAATGATATCAGAGCCTGGTTTGAATGTAATGACTCCACTTTGCCTAATGATATCAGAGCCTGGTTTGAATGTAATGACTCCACTTTGCCTAATGATATCAGAGCCTGGTTTGAATGTAATGACTCCACTTTGCCTAATGATATCAGAGCCTGGTTTGAATGTAATGACTCCACTTTGCCTAATGATATCAGAGCCTGGTTTGAATGTAATGACTCCACTTTGCCTAATGATATCAGAGCCTGGTTTGAATGTAGACTCCACTTTGCCTAATGATATCAGAGTCTGGTTTGAATGTAATGACTCACTTTGCCTAATGATATCAGAGTCTGGTTTGAATGTAATGACTCCACTTTGCCTAATGATATCAGAGCCTGGTTTGAATGTAATGACTCCACTTTGCCTAATGATATCAGAGTCTGGTTTGAATGTAATGACTCCACTTTGCCTAATGATATCAGAGTCTGGTTTGAATGTAATGACTCCACTTTGCCTAATGATATCAGAGCCTGGTTTGAATGTAATGACTCCACTTTGCCTAATGATATCAGAGCCTGGTTTGAATGTAGTGACTCCACTTTGCCTAATGATATCAGAGCCTGGTTTGAATGTAGTGACTCCACTTTGCCTAATGATATCAGAGCCTGGTTTGAATGTAATGACTCCACTTTGCCTAATGATATCAGAGCCTGGTTTGAATGTAGTGACTCCACTTTGCCTAATGATATCAGAGTCTGGTTTGAATGTAATGACTCCACTTTGCCTAATGATATCAGAGCCTGGTTTGAATGTAATGACTCCACTTTGCCTAATGATATCAGAGTCTGGTTTGAATGTAATGACTCCACTTTGCCTAATGATATCAGAGTCTGGTTTGAATGTAATGACTCCACTTTGCCTAATGATATCAGAGCCTGGTTTGAATGTAATGACTCCACTTTGCCTAATGATATCAGAGCCTGGTTTGAATGTAGTGACTCCACTTTGCCTAATGATATCAGAGCCTGGTTTGAATGTAGTGACTCCACTTTGCCTAATGATATCAGAGCCTGGTTTGAATGTAATGACTCCACTTTGCCTAATGATATCAGAGCCTGGTTTGAATGTAATGACTCCACTTTGCCTAATGATATCAGAGCCTGGTTTGAATGTAATGACTCCACTTTGCCTAATGATATCAGAGCCTGGTTTGAATGTAGTGACTCCACTTTGCCTAATGATATCAGAGCCTGGTTTGAATGTAATGACTCCACTTTGCCTAATGATATCAGAGCCTGGTTTGAATGTAGTGACTCCACTTTGCCTAATGATATCAGAGCCTGGTTTGAATGTAGTGACTCCACTTTGCCTAATGATATCAGAGCCTGGTTTGAATGTAGTGACTCCACTTTGCCTAATGATATCAGAGTCTGGTTTGAATGTAATGACTCCACTTTGCCTAATGATATCAGAGTCTGGTTTGAATGTAATGACTCCACTTTGCCTAATGATATCAGAGCCTGGTTTGAATGTAATGACTCCACTTTGCCTAATGATATCAGAGCCTGGTTTGAATGTAATGACTCCACTTTGCCTAATGATATCAGAGCCTGGTTTGAATGTAGTGACTCCACTTTGCCTAATGATATCAGAGTCTGGTTTGAATGTAATGACTCCACTTTGCCTAATGATATCAGAGCCTGGTTTGAATGTAATGACTCCACTTTGCCTAATGATATCAGAGTCTGGTTTGAATGTAATGACTCCACTTTGCCTAATGATATCAGAGTCTGGTTTGAATGTAATGACTCCACTTTGCCTAATGATATCAGAGCCTGGTTTGAATGTAATGACTCCACTTTGCCTAATGATATCAGAGCCTGGTTTGAATGTAGTGACTCCACTTTGCCTAATGATATCAGAGCCTGGTTTGAATGTAGTGACTCCACTTTGCCTAATGATATCAGAGCCTGGTTTGAATGTAATGACTCCACTTTGCCTAATGATATCAGAGCCTGTTTTGAATGTAATGACTCCACTTTGCCTAATGATATCAGAGCCTGGTTTGAATGTAATGACTCCACTTTGCCTAATGATATCAGAGCCTGGTTTGAATGTAGTGACTCCACTTTGCCTAATGATATCAGAGCCTGGTTTGAATGTAATGACTCCACTTTGCCTAATGATATCAGAGCCTGGTTTGAATGTAGTGACTCCACTTTGCCTAATGATATCAGAGTCTGGTTTGAATGTAATGACTCCACTTTGCCTAATGATATCAGAGCCTGGTTTGAATGTAATGACTCCACTTTGCCTAATGATATCAGAGTCTGGTTTGAATGTAATGACTCCACTTTGCCTAATGATATCAGAGTCTGGTTTGAATGTAATGACTCCACTTTGCCTAATGATATCAGAGCCTGGTTTGAATGTAATGACTCCACTTTGCCTAATGATATCAGAGCCTGGTTTGAATGTAGTGACTCCACTTTGCCTAATGATATCAGAGCCTGGTTTGAATGTAGTGACTCCACTTTGCCTAATGATATCAGAGCCTGGTTTGAATGTAATGACTCCACTTTGCCTAATGATATCAGAGCCTGGTTTGAATGTAGTGACTCCACTTTGCCTAATGATATCAGAGTCTGGTTTGAATGTAATGACTCCACTTTGCCTAATGATATCAGAGCCTGGTTTGAATGTAATGACTCCACTTTGCCTAATGATATCAGAGTCTGGTTTGAATGTAATGACTCCACTTTGCCTAATGATATCAGAGTCTGGTTTGAATGTAATGACTCCACTTTGCCTAATGATATCAGAGCCTGGTTTGAATGTAATGACTCCACTTTGCCTAATGATATCAGAGCCTGGTTTGAATGTAGTGACTCCACTTTGCCTAATGATATCAGAGCCTGGTTTGAATGTAGTGACTCCACTTTGACTAATGATATCAGAGCCTGGTTTGAATGTAATGACTCCACTTTGCCTAATGATATCAGAGCCTGGTTTGAATGTAATGACTCCACTTTGCCTAATGATATCAGAGCCTGGTTTGAATGTAATGACTCCACTTTGCCTAATGATATCAGAGCCTGGTTTGAATGTAGTGACTCCACTTTGCCTAATGATATCAGAGCCTGGTTTGAATGTAATGACTCCACTTTGCCTAATGATATCAGAGCCTGGTTTGAATGTAGTGACTCCACTTTGCCTAATGATATCAGAGCCTGGTTTGAATGTAGTGACTCCACTTTGCCTAATGATATCAGAGCCTGGTTTGAATGTAGTGACTCCACTTTGCCTAATGATATCAGAGTCTGGTTTGAATGTAATGACTCCACTTTGCCTAATGATATCAGAGTCTGGTTTGAATGTAGTGACTCCACTTTGCCTAATGATATCAGAGTCTGGTTTGAATGTAGTGACTCCACTTTGCCTAATGATATCAGAGTCTGGTTTGAATGTAATGACTCCACTTTGCCTAATGATATCAGAGCCTGGTTTGAATGTAGTGACTCCACTTTGCCTAATGATATCAGAGTCTGGTTTGAATGTAATGACTCCACTTTGCCTAATGATATCAGAGCCTGGTTTGAATGTAATGACTCCACTTTGCCTAATGATATCAGAGTCTGGTTTGAATGTAATGACTCCACTTTGCCTAATGATATCAGAGCCTGGTTTGAATGTAGTGACTCCACTTTGCCTAATGATATCAGAGTCTGGTTTGAATGTAATGACTCCACTTTGCCTAATGATATCAGAGCCTGGTTTGAATGTAATGACTCCACTTTGCCTAATGATATCAGAGTCTGGTTTGAATGTAATGACTCCACTTTGCCTAATGATATCAGAGCCTGGTTTGAATGTAATGACTCCACTTTGCCTAATGATATCAGAGCCTGGTTTGAATGTAATGACTCCACTTTGCCTAATGATATCAGAGCCTGGTTTGAATGTAGTGACTCCACTTTGCCTAATGATATCAGAGTCTGGTTTGAATGTAATGACTCCACTTTGCCTAATGATATCAGAGCCTGGTTTGAATGTAATGACTCCACTTTGCCTAATGATATCAGAGTCTGGTTTGAATGTAATGACTCCACTTTGCCTAATGATATCAGAGTCTGGTTTGAATGTAATGACTCCACTTTGCCTAATGATATCAGAGCCTGGTTTGAATGTAATGACTCCACTTTGCCTAATGATATCAGAGCCTGGTTTGAATGTAGTGACTCCACTTTGCCTAATGATATCAGAGCCTGGTTTGAATGTAGTGACTCCACTTTGCCTAATGATATCAGAGCCTGGTTTGAATGTAATGACTCCACTTTGCCTAATGATATCAGAGCCTGGTTTGAATGTAATGACTCCACTTTGCCTAATGATATCAGAGCCTGGTTTGAATGTAATGACTCCACTTTGCCTAATGATATCAGAGCCTGGTTTGAATGTAATGACTCCACTTTGCCTAATGATATCAGAGCCTGGTTTGAATGTAGTGACTCCACTTTGCCTAATGATATCAGAGCCTGGTTTGAATGTAGTGACTCCACTTTGCCTAATGATATCAGAGTCTGGTTTGAATGTAATGACTCCACTTTGCCTAATGATATCAGAGCCTGGTTTGAATGTAATGACTCCACTTTGCCTAATGATATCAGAGTCTGGTTTGAATGTAATGACTCCACTTTGCCTAATGATATCAGAGTCTGGTTTGAATGTAATGACTCCACTTTGCCTAATGATATCAGAGCCTGGTTTGAATGTAATGACTCCACTTTGCCTAATGATATCAGAGCCTGGTTTGAATGTAGTGACTCCACTTTGCCTAATGATATCAGAGCCTGGTTTGAATGTAGTGACTCCACTTTGCCTAATGATATCAGAGCCTGGTTTGAATGTAATGACTCCACTTTGCCTAATGATATCAGAGCCTGGTTTGAATGTAGTGACTCCACTTTGCCTAATGATATCAGAGTCTGGTTTGAATGTAATGACTCCACTTTGCCTAATGATATCAGAGCCTGGTTTGAATGTAATGACTCCACTTTGCCTAATGATATCAGAGTCTGGTTTGAATGTAATGACTCCACTTTGCCTAATGATATCAGAGTCTGGTTTGAATGTAATGACTCCACTTTGCCTAATGATATCAGAGCCTGGTTTGAATGTAGTGACTCCACTTTGCCTAATGATATCAGAGCCTGGTTTGAATGTAGTGACTCCACTTTGCCTAATGATATCAGAGCCTGGTTTGAATGTAGTGACTCCACTTTGCCTAATGATATCAGAGCCTGGTTTGAATGTAATGACTCCACTTTGCCTAATGATATCAGAGCCTGGTTTGAATGTAATGACTCCACTTTGCCTAATGATATCAGAGCCTGGTTTGAATGTAATGACTCCACTTTGCCTAATGATATCAGAGCCTGGTTTGAATGTAGTGACTCCACTTTGCCTAATGATATCAGAGCCTGGTTTGAATGTAGTGACTCCACTTTGCCTAATGATATCAGAGCCTGGTTTGAATGTAATGACTCCACTTTGCCTAATGATATCAGAGCCTGGTTTGAATGTAGTGACTCCACTTTGCCTAATGATATCAGAGCCTGGTTTGAATGTAGTGACTCCACTTTGCCTAATGATATCAGAGCCTGGTTTGAATGTAGTGACTCCACTTTGCCTAATGATATCAGAGTCTGGTTTGAATGTAATGACTCCACTTTGCCTAATGATATCAGAGTCTGGTTTGAATGTAGTGACTCCACTTTGCCTAATGATATCAGAGTCTGGTTTGAATGTAGTGACTCCACTTTGCCTAATGATATCAGAGTCTGGTTTGAATGTAGTGACTCCACTTTGCCTAATGATATCAGAGTCTGGTTTGAATGTAGTGACTCCACTTTGCCTAATGATATCAGAGCCTGGTTTGAATGTAGTGACTCCACTTTGCCTAATGATATCAGAGTCTGGTTTGAATGTAGTGACTCCACTTTGCCTAATGATATCAGAGTCTGGTTTGAATGTAATGACTCCACTTTGCCTAATGATATCAGAGCCTGGTTTGAATGTAGTGACTCCACTTTGCCTAATGATATCAGAGTCTGGTTTGAATGTAATGACTCCACTTTGCCTAATGATATCAGAGTCTGGTTTGAATGTAATGACTCCACTTTGCCTAATGATATCAGAGCCTGGTTTGAATGTAATGACTCCACTTTGCCTAATGATATCAGAGCCTGGTTTGAATGTAATGACTCCACTTTGCCTAATGATATCAGAGTCTGGTTTGAATGTAATGACTCCACTTTGCCTAATGATATCAGAGTCTGGTTTGAATGTAATGACTCCACTTTGCCTAATGATATCAGAGCCTGGTTTGAATGTAATGACTCCACTTTGCCTAATGATATCAGAGCCTGGTTTGAATGTAGTGACTCCACTTTGCCTAATGATATCAGAGCCTGGTTTGAATGTAGTGACTCCACTTTGCCTAATGATATCAGAGCCTGGTTTGAATGTAATGACTCCACTTTGCCTAATGATATCAGAGCCTGGTTTGAATGTAATGACTCCACTTTGCCTAATGATATCAGAGCCTGGTTTGAATGTAATGACTCCACTTTGCCTAATGATATCAGAGCCTGGTTTGAATGTAGTGACTCCACTTTGCCTAATGATATCAGAGCCTGGTTTGAATGTAATGACTCCACTTTGCCTAATGATATCAGAGTCTGGTTTGAATGTAGTGACTCCACTTTGCCTAATGATATCAGAGCCTGGTTTGAATGTAGTGACTCCACTTTGCCTAATGATATCAGAGTCTGGTTTGAATGTAATGACTCCACTTTGCCTAATGATATCAGAGCCTGGTTTGAATGTAATGACTCCACTTTGCCTAATGATATCAGAGCCTGGTTTGAATGTAATGACTCCACTTTGCCTAATGATATCAGAGTCTGGTTTGAATGTAGTGACTCCACTTTGCCTAATGATATCAGAGCCTGGTTTGAATGTAATGACTCCACTTTGCCTAATGATATCAGAGCCTGGTTTGAATGTAGTGACTCCACTTTGCCTAATGATATCAGAGCCTGGTTTGAATGTAGTGACTCCACTTTGCCTAATGATATCAGAGCCTGGTTTGAATGTAGTGACTCCACTTTGCCTAATGATATCAGAGACTGGTTTGAATGTAATGACTCCACTTTGCCTAATGATATCAGAGACTGGTTTGAATGTAATGACTCCACTTTGCCTAATGATATCAGAGCCTGGTTTGAATGTAATGACTCCACTTTGCCTAATGATATCAGAGTCTGGTTTGAATGTAATGACTCCACTTTGCCTAATGATATCAGAGTCTGGTTTGAATGTAGTGACTCCACTTTGCCTAATGATATCAGAGTCTGGTTTGAATGTAGTGACTCCACTTTGCCTAATGATATCAGAGTCTGGTTTGAATGTAGTGACTCCACTTTGCCTAATGATATCAGAGCCTGGTTTGAATGTAGTGACTCCACTTTGCCTAATGATATCAGAGTCTGGTTTGAATGTAGTGACTCCACTTTGCCTAATGATATCAGAGTCTGGTTTGAATGTAATGACTCCACTTTGCCTAATGATATCAGAGCCTGGTTTGAATGTAGTGACTCCACTTTGCCTAATGATATCAGAGTCTGGTTTGAATGTAATGACTCCACTTTGCCTAATGATATCAGAGTCTGGTTTGAATGTAATGACTCCACTTTGCCTAATGATATCAGAGCCTGGTTTGAATGTAATGACTCCACTTTGCCTAATGATATCAGAGCCTGGTTTGAATGTAATGACTCCACTTTGCCTAATGATATCAGAGTCTGGTTTGAATGTAGTGACTCCACTTTGCCTAATGATATCAGAGCCTGGTTTGAATGTAATGACTCCACTTTGCCTAATGATATCAGAGCCTGGTTTGAATGTAGTGACTCCACTTTGCCTAATGATATCAGAGCCTGGTTTGAATGTAATGACTCCACTTTGCCTAATGATATCAGAGCCTGGTTTGAATGTAGTGACTCCACTTTGCCTAATGATATCAGAGACTGGTTTGAATGTAATGACTCCACTTTGCCTAATGATATCAGAGACTGGTTTGAATGTAATGACTCCACTTTGCCTAATGATATCAGAGACTGGTTTGAATGTAATGACTCCACTTTGCCTAATGATATCAGAGTCTGGTTTGAATGTAATGACTCCACTTTGCCTAATGATATCAGAGTCTGGTTTGAATGTAATGACTCCACTTTGCCTAATGATATCAGAGCCTGGTTTGAATGTAGTGACTCCACTTTGCCTAATGATATCAGAGACTGGTTTGAATGTAATGACTCCACTTTGCCTAATGATATCAGAGACTGGTTTGAATGTAATGACTCCACTTTGCCTAATGATATCAGAGTCTGGTTTGAATGTAGTGACTCCACTTTGCCTAATGATATCAGAGTCTGGTTTGAATGTAATGACTCCACTTTGCCTAATGATATCAGAGCCTGGTTTGAATGTAATGACTCCACTTTGCCTAATGATATCAGAGTCTGGTTTGAATGTAATGACTCCACTTTGCCTAATGATATCAGAGCCTGGTTTGAATGTAATGACTCCACTTTGCCTAATGATATCAGAGCCTGGTTTGAATGTAATGACTCCACTTTGCCTAATGATATCAGAGCCTGGTTTGAATGTAGTGACTCCACTTTGCCTAATGATATCAGAGCCTGGTTTGAATGTAGTGACTCCACTTTGCCTAATGATATCAGAGCCTGGTTTGAATGTAATGACTCCACTTTGCCTAATGATATCAGAGCCTGGTTTGAATGTAATGACTCCACTTTGCCTAATGATATCAGAGCCTGGTTTGAATGTAATGACTCCACTTTGCCTAATGATATCAGAGCCTGGTTTGAATGTAATGACTCCACTTTGCCTAATGATATCAGAGCCTGGTTTGAATGTAGTGACTCCACTTTGCCTAATGATATCAGAGCCTGGTTTGAATGTAATGACTCCACTTTGCCTAATGATATCAGAGCCTGGTTTGAATGTAGTGACTCCACTTTGCCTAATGATATCAGAGTCTGGTTTGAATGTAATGACTCCACTTTGCCTAATGATATCAGAGCCTGGTTTGAATGTAATGACTCCACTTTGCCTAATGATATCAGAGTCTGGTTTGAATGTAATGACTCCACTTTGCCTAATGATATCAGAGTCTGGTTTGAATGTAATGACTCCACTTTGCCTAATGATATCAGAGCCTGGTTTGAATGTAGTGACTCCACTTTGCCTAATGATATCAGAGCCTGGTTTGAATGTAGTGACTCCACTTTGCCTAATGATATCAGAGCCTGGTTTGAATGTAATGACTCCACTTTGCCTAATGATATCAGAGCCTGGTTTGAATGTAGTGACTCCACTTTGCCTAATGATATCAGAGTCTGGTTTGAATGTAATGACTCCACTTTGCCTAATGATATCAGAGCCTGGTTTGAATGTAATGACTCCACTTTGCCTAATGATATCAGAGTCTGGTTTGAATGTAATGACTCCACTTTGCCTAATGATATCAGAGTCTGGTTTGAATGTAATGACTCCACTTTGCCTAATGATATCAGAGCCTGGTTTGAATGTAATGACTCCACTTTGCCTAATGATATCAGAGCCTGGTTTGAATGTAGTGACTCCACTTTGCCTAATGATATCAGAGCCTGGTTTGAATGTAGTGACTCCACTTTGCCTAATGATATCAGAGCCTGGTTTGAATGTAATGACTCCACTTTGCCTAATGATATCAGAGCCTGGTTTGAATGTAATGACTCCACTTTGCCTAATGATATCAGAGCCTGGTTTGAATGTAATGACTCCACTTTGCCTAATGATATCAGAGCCTGGTTTGAATGTAGTGACTCCACTTTGCCTAATGATATCAGAGCCTGGTTTGAATGTAGTGACTCCACTTTGCCTAATGATATCAGAGCCTGGTTTGAATGTAATGACTCCACTTTGCCTAATGATATCAGAGCCTGGTTTGAATGTAGTGACTCCACTTTGCCTAAGGATATCAGAGTCTGGTTTGAATGTAGTGACTCCACTTTGCCTAATGATATCAGAGTCTGGTTTGAATGTAATGACTCCACTTTGCCTAATGATATCAGAGCCTGGTTTGAATGTAGTGACTCCACTTTGCCTAATGATATCAGAGTCTGGTTTGAATGTAATGACTCCACTTTGCCTAATGATATCAGAGTCTGGTTTGAATGTAATGACTCCACTTTGCCTAATGATATCAGAGCCTGGTTTGAATGTAATGACTCCACTTTGCCTAATGATATCAGAGCCTGGTTTGAATGTAATGACTCCACTTTGCCTAATGATATCAGAGTCTGGTTTGAATGTAGTGACTCCACTTTGCCTAATGATATCAGAGCCTGGTTTGAATGTAATGACTCCACTTTGCCTAATGATATCAGAGCCTGGTTTGAATGTAGTGACTCCACTTTGCCTAATGATATCAGAGACTGGTTTGAATGTAATGACTCCACTTTGCCTAATGATATCAGAGCCTGGTTTGAATGTAGTGACTCCACTTTGCCTAATGATATCAGAGACTGGTTTGAATGTAATGACTCCACTTTGCCTAATGATATCAGAGACTGGTTTGAATGTAATGACTCCACTTTGCCTAATGATATCAGAGCCTGGTTTGAATGTAGTGACTCCACTTTGCCTAATGATATCAGAGTCTGGTTTGAATGTAATGACTCCACTTTGCCTAATGATATCAGAGCCTGGTTTGAATGTAATGACTCCACTTTGCCTAATGATATCAGAGTCTGGTTTGAATGTAATGACTCCACTTTGCCTAATGATATCAGAGTCTGGTTTGAATGTAATGACTCCACTTTGCCTAATGATATCAGAGCCTGGTTTGAATGTAATGACTCCACTTTGCCTAATGATATCAGAGCCTGGTTTGAATGTAGTGACTCCACTTTGCCTAATGATATCAGAGCCTGGTTTGAATGTAGTGACTCCACTTTGCCTAATGATATCAGAGCCTGGTTTGAATGTAATGACTCCACTTTGCCTAATGATATCAGAGCCTGGTTTGAATGTAGTGACTCCACTTTGCCTAATGATATCAGAGTCTGGTTTGAATGTAATGACTCCACTTTGCCTAATGATATCAGAGCCTGGTTTGAATGTAATGACTCCACTTTGCCTAATGATATCAGAGTCTGGTTTGAATGTAATGACTCCACTTTGCCTAATGATATCAGAGTCTGGTTTGAATGTAATGACTCCACTTTGCCTAATGATATCAGAGCCTGGTTTGAATGTAATGACTCCACTTTGCCTAATGATATCAGAGCCTGGTTTGAATGTAGTGACTCCACTTTGCCTAATGATATCAGAGCCTGGTTTGAATGTAGTGACTCCACTTTGCCTAATGATATCAGAGCCTGGTTTGAATGTAATGACTCCACTTTGCCTAATGATATCAGAGCCTGGTTTGAATGTAATGACTCCACTTTGCCTAATGATATCAGAGCCTGGTTTGAATGTAATGACTCCACTTTGCCTAATGATATCAGAGCCTGGTTTGAATGTAGTGACTCCACTTTGCCTAATGATATCAGAGCCTGGTTTGAATGTAATGACTCCACTTTGCCTAATGATATCAGAGTCTGGTTTGAATGTAGTGACTCCACTTTGCCTAATGATATCAGAGCCTGGTTTGAATGTAGTGACTCCACTTTGCCTAATGATATCAGAGTCTGGTTTGAATGTAATGACTCCACTTTGCCTAATGATATCAGAGCCTGGTTTGAATGTAATGACTCCACTTTGCCTAATGATATCAGAGCCTGGTTTGAATGTAATGACTCCACTTTGCCTAATGATATCAGAGTCTGGTTTGAATGTAGTGACTCCACTTTGCCTAATGATATCAGAGCCTGGTTTGAATGTAATGACTCCACTTTGCCTAATGATATCAGAGCCTGGTTTGAATGTAGTGACTCCACTTTGCCTAATGATATCAGAGACTGGTTTGAATGTAGTGACTCCACTTTGCCTAATGATATCAGAGCCTGGTTTGAATGTAGTGACTCCACTTTGCCTAATGATATCAGAGACTGGTTTGAATGTAATGACTCCACTTTGCCTAATGATATCAGAGACTGGTTTGAATGTAATGACTCCACTTTGCCTAATGATATCAGAGACTGGTTTGAATGTAATGACTCCACTTTGCCTAATGATATCAGAGTCTGGTTTGAATGTAATGACTCCACTTTGCCTAATGATATCAGAGTCTGGTTTGAATGTAGTGACTCCACTTTGCCTAATGATATCAGAGTCTGGTTTGAATGTAGTGACTCCACTTTGCCTAATGATATCAGAGTCTGGTTTGAATGTAGTGACTCCACTTTGCCTAATGATATCAGAGTCTGGTTTGAATGTAGTGACTCCACTTTGCCTAATGATATCAGAGCCTGGTTTGAATGTAGTGACTCCACTTTGCCTAATGATATCAGAGTCTGGTTTGAATGTAGTGACTCCACTTTGCCTAATGATATCAGAGTCTGGTTTGAATGTAATGACTCCACTTTGCCTAATGATATCAGAGCCTGGTTTGAATGTAGTGACTCCACTTTGCCTAATGATATCAGAGTCTGGTTTGAATGTAATGACTCCACTTTGCCTAATGATATCAGAGTCTGGTTTGAATGTAATGACTCCACTTTGCCTAATGATATCAGAGCCTGGTTTGAATGTAATGACTCCACTTTGCCTAATGATATCAGAGCCTGGTTTGAATGTAATGACTCCACTTTGCCTAATGATATCAGAGTCTGGTTTGAATGTAGTGACTCCACTTTGCCTAATGATATCAGAGCCTGGTTTGAATGTAATGACTCCACTTTGCCTAATGATATCAGAGCCTGGTTTGAATGTAGTGACTCCACTTTGCCTAATGATATCAGAGCCTGGTTTGAATGTAATGACTCCACTTTGCCTAATGATATCAGAGCCTGGTTTGAATGTAGTGACTCCACTTTGCCTAATGATATCAGAGACTGGTTTGAATGTAATGACTCCACTTTGCCTAATGATATCAGAGACTGGTTTGAATGTAATGACTCCACTTTGCCTAATGATATCAGAGACTGGTTTGAATGTAATGACTCCACTTTGCCTAATGATATCAGAGTCTGGTTTGAATGTAATGACTCCACTTTGCCTAATGATATCAGAGTCTGGTTTGAATGTAATGACTCCACTTTGCCTAATGATATCAGAGCCTGGTTTGAATGTAGTGACTCCACTTTGCCTAATGATATCAGAGACTGGTTTGAATGTAATGACTCCACTTTGCCTAATGATATCAGAGACTGGTTTGAATGTAATGACTCCACTTTGCCTAATGATATCAGAGTCTGGTTTGAATGTAGTGACTCCACTTTGCCTAATGATATCAGAGTCTGGTTTGAATGTAATGACTCCACTTTGCCTAATGATATCAGAGCCTGGTTTGAATGTAATGACTCCACTTTGCCTAATGATATCAGAGTCTGGTTTGAATGTAATGACTCCACTTTGCCTAATGATATCAGATTCTGGTTTGAATGTAATGACTCCACTTTGCCTAATGATATCAGAGCCTGGTTTGAATGTAATGACTCCACTTTGCCTAATGATATCAGAGCCTGGTTTGAATGTAGTGACTCCACTTTGCCTAATGATATCAGAGCCTGGTTTGAATGTAGTGACTCCACTTTGCCTAATGATATCAGAGCCTGGTTTGAATGTAATGACTCCACTTTGCCTAATGATATCAGAGCCTGGTTTGAATGTAATGACTCCACTTTGCCTAATGATATCAGAGCCTGGTTTGAATGTAATGACTCCACTTTGCCTAATGATATCAGAGCCTGGTTTGAATGTAGTGACTCCACTTTGCCTAATGATATCAGAGCCTGGTTTGAATGTAGTGACTCCACTTTGCCTAATGATATCAGAGTCTGGTTTGAATGTAGTGACTCCACTTTGCCTAATGATATCAGAGTCTGGTTTGAATGTAGTGACTCCACTTTGCCTAATGATATCAGAGCCTGGTTTGAATGTAGTGACTCCACTTTGCCTAATGATATCAGAGTCTGGTTTGAATGTAGTGACTCCACTTTGCCTAATGATATCAGAGTCTGGTTTGAATGTAATGACTCCACTTTGCCTAATGATATCAGAGCCTGGTTTGAATGTAGTGACTCCACTTTGCCTAATGATTTCAGAGTCTGGTTTGAATGTAATGACTCCACTTTGCCTAATGATATCAGAGTCTGGTTTGAATGTAATGACTCCACTTTGCCTAATGATATCAGAGCCTGGTTTGAATGTAATGACTCCACTTTGCCTAATGATATCAGAGCCTGGTTTGAATGTAATGACTCCACTTTGCCTAATGATATCAGAGTCTGGTTTGAATGTAGTGACTCCACTTTGCCTAATGATATCAGAGCCTGGTTTGAATGTAATGACTCCACTTTGCCTAATGATATCAGAGCCTGGTTTGAATGTAGTGACTCCACTTTGCCTAATGATATCAGAGACTGGTTTGAATGTAATGACTCCACTTTGCCTAATGATATCAGAGCCTGGTTTGAATGTAGTGACTCCACTTTGCCTAATGATATCAGAGACTGGTTTGAATGTAATGACTCCACTTTGCCTAATGATATCAGAGACTGGTTTGAATGTAATGACTCCACTTTGCCTAATGATATCAGAGACTGGTTTGAATGTAATGACTCCACTTTGCCTAATGATATCAGAGTCTGGTTTGAATGTAATGACTCCACTTTGCCTAATGATATCAGAGTCTGGTTTGAATGTAATGACTCCACTTTGCCTAATGATATCAGAGCCTGGTTTGAATGTAGTGACTCCACTTTGCCTAATGATATCAGAGACTGGTTTGAATGTAATGACTCCACTTTGCCTAATGATATCAGAGACTGGTTTGAATGTAATGACTCCACTTTGCCTAATGATATCAGAGTCTGGTTTGAATGTAGTGACTCCACTTTGCCTAATGATATCAGAGTCTGGTTTGAATGTAATGACTCCACTTTGCCTAATGATATCAGAGCCTGGTTTGAATGTAATGACTCCACTTTGCCTAATGATATCAGAGTCTGGTTTGAATGTAATGACTCCACTTTGCCTAATGATATCAGATTCTGGTTTGAATGTAATGACTCCACTTTGCCTAATGATATCAGAGCCTGGTTTGAATGTAATGACTCCACTAATGATATCAGAGCCTGGTTTGAATGTAGTGACTCCACTTTGCCTAATGATATCAGAGCCTGGTTTGAATGTAGTGACTCCACTTTGCCTAATGATATCAGAGCCTGGTTTGAATGTAGTGACTCCACTTTGCCTAATGATATCAGAGCCTGGTTTGAATGTAATGACTCCACTTTGCCTAATGATATCAGAGCCTGGTTTGAATGTAATGACTCCACTTTGCCTAATGATATCAGAGCCTGGTTTGAATGTAATGACTCCACTTTGCCTAATGATATCAGAGCCTGGTTTGAATGTAATGACTCCACTTTGCCTAATGATATCAGAGCCTGGTTTGAATGTAGTGACTCCACTTTGCCTAATGATATCAGAGCCTGGTTTGAATGTAGTGACTCCACTTTGCCTAATGATATCAGAGCCTGGTTTGAATGTAATGACTCCACTTTGCCTAATGATATCAGAGCCTGGTTTGAATGTAATGACTCCACTTTGCCTAATGATATCAGAGCCTGGTTTGAATGTAATGACTCCACTTTGCCTAATGATATCAGAGCCTGGTTTGAATGTAGTGACTCCACTTTGCCTAATGATATCAGAGCCTGGTTTGAATGTAATGACTCCACTTTGCCTAATGATATCAGAGCCTGGTTTGAATGTAGTGACTCCACTTTGCCTAATGATATCAGAGCCTGGTTTGAATGTAGTGACTCCACTTTGCCTAATGATATCAGAGCCTGGTTTGAATGTAGTGACTCCACTTTGCCTAATGATATCAGAGTCTGGTTTGAATGTAATGACTCCACTTTGCCTAATGATATCAGAGTCTGGTTTGAATGTAGTGACTCCACTTTGCCTAATGATATCAGAGTCTGGTTTGAATGTAGTGACTCCACTTTGCCTAATGATATCAGAGTCTGGTTTGAATGTAGTGACTCCACTTTGCCTAATGATATCAGAGTCTGGTTTGAATGTAGTGACTCCACTTTGCCTAATGATATCAGAGCCTGGTTTGAATGTAGTGACTCCACTTTGCCTAATGATATCAGAGTCTGGTTTGAATGTAGTGACTCCACTTTGCCTAATGATATCAGAGTCTGGTTTGAATGTAATGACTCCACTTTGCCTAATGATATCAGAGCCTGGTTTGAATGTAGTGACTCCACTTTGCCTAATGATATCAGAGTCTGGTTTGAATGTAATGACTCCACTTTGCCTAATGATATCAGAGTCTGGTTTGAATGTAATGACTCCACTTTGCCTAATGATATCAGAGCCTGGTTTGAATGTAATGACTCCACTTTGCCTAATGATATCAGAGTCTGGTTTGAATGTAGTGACTCCACTTTGCCTAATGATATCAGAGCCTGGTTTGAATGTAATGACTCCACTTTGCCTAATGATATCAGAGCCTGGTTTGAATGTAGTGACTCCACTTTGCCTAATGATATCAGAGACTGGTTTGAATGTAATGACTCCACTTTGCCTAATGATATCAGAGCCTGGTTTGAATGTAGTGACTCCACTTTGCCTAATGATATCAGAGACTGGTTTGAATGTAATGACTCCACTTTGCCTAATGATATCAGAGACTGGTTTGAATGTAATGACTCCACTTTGCCTAATGATATCAGAGTCTGGTTTGAATGTAATGACTCCACTTTGCCTAATGATATCAGAGTCTGGTTTGAATGTAATGACTCCACTTTGCCTAATGATATCAGAGCCTGGTTTGAATGTAGTGACTCCACTTTGCCTAATGATATCAGAGACTGGTTTGAATGTAATGACTCCACTTTGCCTAATGATATCAGAGACTGGTTTGAATGTAATGACTCCACTTTGCCTAATGATATCAGAGTCTGGTTTGAATGTAGTGACTCCACTTTGCCTAATGATATCAGAGTCTGGTTTGAATGTAATGACTCCACTTTGCCTAATGATATCAGAGCCTGGTTTGAATGTAATGACTCCACTTTGCCTAATGATATCAGAGTCTGGTTTGAATGTAATGACTCCACTTTGCCTAATGATATCAGAGTCTGGTTTGAATGTAATGACTCCACTTTGCCTAATGATATCAGAGTCTGGTTTGAATGTAGTGACTACACTTTGCCTAATGATATCAGAGTCTGGTTTGAATGTAATGACTCCACTTTGCCTAATGATATCAGAGACTGGTTTGAATGTAATGACTCCACTTTGCCTAATGATATCAGAGACTGGTTTGAATGTAATGACTCCACTTTGCCTAATGATATCAGAGTCTGGTTTGAATGTAGTGACTCCACTTTGCCTAATGATATCAGAGTCTGGTTTGAATGTAATGACTCCACTTTGCCTAATGATATCAGAGTCTGGTTTGAATGTAGTGACTCCACTTTGCCTAATGATATCAGAGCCTGGTTTGAATGTAGTGACTCCACTTTGCCTAATGATATCAGAGTCTGGTTTGAATGTAGTGACTCCACTTTGCCTAATGATATCAGAGCCTGGTTTGAATGTAGTGACTCCACTTTGCCTAATGATATCAGAGCCTGGTTTGAATGTAGTGACTCCACTTTGCCTAATGATATCAGAGCCTGGTTTGAATGTAATGACTCCACTTTGCCTAATGATATCAGAGTCTGGTTTGAATGTAATGACTCCACTTTGCCTAATGATATCAGATTCTGGTTTGAATGTAATGACTCCACTTTGCCTAATGATATCAGAGCCTGGTTTGAATGTAATGACTCCACTTTGCCTAATGATATCAGAGCCTGGTTTGAATGTAGTGACTCCACTTTGCCTAATGATATCAGAGCCTGGTTTGAATGTAGTGACTCCACTTTGCCTAATGATATCAGAGCCTGGTTTGAATGTAATGACTCCACTTTGCCTAATGATATCAGAGCCTGGTTTGAATGTAATGACTCCACTTTGCCTAATGATATCAGAGCCTGGTTTGAATGTAATGACTCCACTTTGCCTAATGATATCAGAGCCTGGTTTGAATGTAGTGACTCCACTTTGCCTAATGATATCAGAGCCTGGTTTGAATGTAGTGACTCCACTTTGCCTAATGATATCAGAGCCTGGTTTGAATGTAATGACTCCACTTTGCCTAATGATATCAGAGCCTGGTTTGAATGTAATGACTCCACTTTGCCTAATGATATCAGAGCCTGGTTTGAATGTAATGACTCCACTTTGCCTAATGATATCAGAGCCTGGTTTGAATGTAGTGACTCCACTTTGCCTAATGATATCAGAGCCTGGTTTGAATGTAATGACTCCACTTTGCCTAATGATATCAGAGCCTGGTTTGAATGTAGTGACTCCACTTTGCCTAATGATATCAGAGCCTGGTTTGAATGTAGTGACTCCACTTTGCCTAATGATATCAGAGCCTGGTTTGAATGTAGTGACTCCACTTTGCCTAATGATATCAGAGTCTGGTTTGAATGTAATGACTCCACTTTGCCTAATGATATCAGAGTCTGGTTTGAATGTAGTGACTCCACTTTGCCTAATGATATCAGAGTCTGGTTTGAATGTAGTGACTCCACTTTGCCTAATGATATCAGAGTCTGGTTTGAATGTAGTGACTCCACTTTGCCTAATGATATCAGAGTCTGGTTTGAATGTAGTGACTCCACTTTGCCTAATGATATCAGAGCCTGGTTTGAATGTAGTGACTCCACTTTGCCTAATGATATCAGAGTCTGGTTTGAATGTAGTGACTCCACTTTGCCTAATGATATCAGAGTCTGGTTTGAATGTAATGACTCCACTTTGCCTAATGATATCAGAGCCTGGTTTGAATGTAGTGACTCCACTTTGCCTAATGATATCAGAGTCTGGTTTGAATGTAATGACTCCACTTTGCCTAATGATATCAGAGTCTGGTTTGAATGTAATGACTCCACTTTGCCTAATGATATCAGAGCCTGGTTTGAATGTAATGACTCCACTTTGCCTAATGATATCAGAGTCTGGTTTGAATGTAGTGACTCCACTTTGCCTAATGATATCAGAGCCTGGTTTGAATGTAATGACTCCACTTTGCCTAATGATATCAGAGCCTGGTTTGAATGTAGTGACTCCACTTTGCCTAATGATATCAGAGACTGGTTTGAATGTAATGACTCCACTTTGCCTAATGATATCAGAGCCTGGTTTGAATGTAGTGACTCCACTTTGCCTAATGATATCAGAGACTGGTTTGAATGTAATGACTCCACTTTGCCTAATGATATCAGAGACTGGTTTGAATGTAATGACTCCACTTTGCCTAATGATATCAGAGACTGGTTTGAATGTAATGACTCCACTTTGCCTAATGATATCAGAGTCTGGTTTGAATGTAATGACTCCACTTTGCCTAATGATATCAGAGTCTGGTTTGAATGTAATGACTCCACTTTGCCTAATGATATCAGAGCCTGGTTTGAATGTAGTGACTCCACTTTGCCTAATGATATCAGAGACTGGTTTGAATGTAATGACTCCACTTTGCCTAATGATATCAGAGACTGGTTTGAATGTAATGACTCCACTTTGCCTAATGATATCAGAGTCTGGTTTGAATGTAGTGACTCCACTTTGCCTAATGATATCAGAGTCTGGTTTGAATGTAATGACTCCACTTTGCCTAATGATATCAGAGCCTGGTTTGAATGTAATGACTCCACTTTGCCTAATGATATCAGAGTCTGGTTTGAATGTAATGACTCCACTTTGCCTAATGATATCAGAGTCTGGTTTGAATGTAATGACTCCACTTTGCCTAATGATATCAGAGTCTGGTTTGAATGTAGTGACTACACTTTGCCTAATGATATCAGAGTCTGGTTTGAATGTAATGACTCCACTTTGCCTAATGATATCAGAGACTGGTTTGAATGTAATGACTCCACTTTGCCTAATGATATCAGAGACTGGTTTGAATGTAATGACTCCACTTTGCCTAATGATATCAGAGTCTGGTTTGAATGTAGTGACTCCACTTTGCCTAATGATATCAGAGTCTGGTTTGAATGTAATGACTCCACTTTGCCTAATGATATCAGAGTCTGGTTTGAATGTAGTGACTCCACTTTGCCTAATGATATCAGAGCCTGGTTTGAATGTAGTGACTCCACTTTGCCTAATGATATCAGAGTCTGGTTTGAATGTAGTGACTCCACTTTGCCTAATGATATCAGAGCCTGGTTTGAATGTAGTGACTCCACTTTGCCTAATGATATCAGAGCCTGGTTTGAATGTAGTGACTCCACTTTGCCTAATGATATCAGAGTCTGGTTTGAATGTAATGACTCCACTTTGCCTAATGATATCAGAGCCTGGTTTGAATGTAATGACTCCACTTTGCCTAATGATATCAGAGCCTGGTTTGAATGTAATGACTCCACTTTGCCTAATGATATCAGAGCCTGGTTTGAATGTAGTGACTCCACTTTGCCTAATGATATCAGAGCCTGGTTTGAATGTAGTGACTCCACTTTGCCTAATGATATCAGAGCCTGGTTTGAATGTAATGACTCCACTTTGCCTAATGATATCAGAGCCTGGTTTGAATGTAATGACTCCACTTTGCCTAATGATATCAGAGCCTGGTTTGAATGTAGTGACTCCACTTTGCCTAATGATATCAGAGCCTGGTTTGAATGTAATGACTCCACTTTGCCTAATGATATCAGAGTCTGGTTTGAATGTAATGACTCCACTTTGCCTAATGATACTAGAGCCTGGTTTGAATGTAGTGACTCCACTTTGCCTAATGATATCAGAGTCTGGTTTGAATGTAATGACTCCACTTTGCCTAATGATATCAGAGCCTGGTTTGAATGTAGTGACTCCACTTTGCCTAATGATACTAGAGCCTGGTTTGAATGTAGTGACTCCACTTTGCCTAATGATATCAGAGCCTGGTTTGAATGTAATGACTCCACTTTGCCTACTGATATCAGAGTCTGGTTTGAATGTAATGACTCCACTTTGCCTAATGATATCAGAGCCTGGTTTGAATGTAGTGACTCCACTTTGCCTAATGATATCAGAGTCTGGTTTGAATGTAATGACTCCACTTTGCCTAATGATATCAGAGTCTGGTTTGAATGTAGTGACTCCACTTTGCCTAATGATATCAGAGTCTGGTTTGAATGTAATGACTCCACTTTGCCTAATGATATCAGAGTCTGGTTTGAATGTAATGACTCCACTTTGCCTAATGATATCAGAGCCTGGTTTGAATGTAATGACTCCACTTTGCCTAATGATATCAGAGCCTGGTTTGAATGTAGTGACTCCACTTTGCCTAATGATATCAGAGCCTGGTTTGAATGTAGTGACTCCACTTTGCCTAATGATATCAGAGCCTGGTTTGAATGTAATGACTCCACTTTGCCTAATGATATCAGAGCCTGGTTTGAATGTAGTGACTCCACTTTGCCTAATGATATCAGAGTCTGGTTTGAATGTAATGACTCCACTTTGCCTAATGATATCAGAGCCTGGTTTGAATGTAGTGACTCCACTTTGCCTAATGATATCAGAGTCTGGTTTGAATGTAATGACTCCACTTTGCCTAATGATATCAGAGTCTGGTTTGAATGTAGTGACTCCACTTTGCCTAATGATATCAGAGTCTGGTTTGAATGTAATGACTCCACTTTGCCTAATGATATCAGAGTCTGGTTTGAATGTAATGACTCCACTTTGCCTAATGATATCAGAGCCTGGTTTGAATGTAATGACTCCACTTTGCCTAATGATATCAGAGCCTGGTTTGAATGTAGTGACTCCACTTTGCCTAATGATATCAGAGCCTGGTTTGAATGTAGTGACTCCACTTTGCCTAATGATATCAGAGCCTGGTTTGAATGTAGTGACTCCACTTTGCCTAATGATATCAGAGCCTGGTTTGAATGTAGTGACTCCACTTTGCCTAATGATATCAGAGTCTGGTTTGAATGTAGTGACTCCACTTTGCCTAATGATATCAGAGCCTGGTTTGAATGTAATGACTCCACTTTGCCTAATGATATCAGAGCCTGGTTTGAATGTAATGACTCCACTTTGCCTAATGATATCAGAGCCTGGTTTGAATGTAGTGACTCCACTTTGCCTAATGATATCAGAGCCTGGTTTGAATGTAATGACTCCACTTTGCCTAATGATATCAGAGTCTGGTTTGAATGTAATGACTCCACTTTGCCTAATGATACTAGAGCCTGGTTTGAATGTAGTGACTCCACTTTGCCTAATGATATCAGAGTCTGGTTTGAATGTAATGACTCCACTTTGCCTAATGATATCAGAGCCTGGTTTGAATGTAGTGACTCCACTTTGCCTAATGATACTAGAGCCTGGTTTGAATGTAGTGACTCCACTTTGCCTAATGATATCAGAGCCTGGTTTGAATGTAATGACTCCACTTTGCCTAATGATATCAGAGTCTGGTTTGAATGTAATGACTCCACTTTGCCTAATGATATCAGAGCCTGGTTTGAATGTAGTGACTCCACTTTGCCTAATGATATCAGAGTCTGGTTTGAATGTAATGACTCCACTTTGCCTAATGATATCAGAGCCTGGTTTGAATGTAATGACTCCACTTTGCCTAATGATATCAGAGTCTGGTTTGAATGTAGTGACTCCACTTTGCCTAATGATATCAGAGCCTGGTTTGAATGTAGTGACTCCACTTTGCCTAATGATATCAGAGTCTGGTTTGAATGTAGTGACTCCACTTTGCCTAATGATATCAGAGTCTGGTTTGAATGTAATGACTCCACTTTGCCTAATGATATCAGAGCCTGGTTTGAATGTAGTGACTCCACTTTGCCTAATGATATCAGAGCCTGGTTTGAATGTAGTGACTCCACTTTGCCTAATGATATCAGAGCCTGGTTTGAATGTAATGACTCCACTTTGCCTAATGATATCAGAGTCTGGTTTGAATGTAGTGACTCCACTTTGCCTAATGATATCAGAGTCTGGTTTGAATGTAGTGACTCCACTTTGCCTAATGATATCAGAGCCTGGTTTGAATGTAATGACTCCACTTTGCCTAATGATATCAGAGCCTGGTTTGAATGTAATGACTCCACTTTGCCTAATGATATCAGAGCCTGGTTTGAATGTAGTGACTCCACTTTGCCTAATGATATCAGAGCCTGGTTTGAATGTAGTGACTCCACTTTGCCTAATGATATCAGAGCCTGGTTTGAATGTAATGACTCCACTTTGCCTAATGATATCAGAGCCTGGTTTGAATGTAGTGACTCCACTTTGCCTAATGATATCAGAGCCTGGTTTGAATGTAATGACTCCACTTTGCCTAATGATATCAGAGTCTGGTTTGAATGTAATGACTCCACTTTGCCTAATGATACTAGAGCCTGGTTTGAATGTAGTGACTCCACTTTGCCTAATGATATCAGAGTCTGGTTTGAATGTAATGACTCCACTTTGCCTAATGATATCAGAGCCTGGTTTGAATGTAGTGACTCCACTTTGCCTAATGATACTAGAGCCTGGTTTGAATGTAGTGACTCCACTTTGCCTAATGATATCAGAGCCTGGTTTGAATGTAATGACTCCACTTTGCCTAATGATATCAGAGTCTGGTTTGAATGTAATGACTCCACTTTGCCTAATGATATCAGAGCCTGGTTTGAATGTAGTGACTCCACTTTGCCTAATGATATCAGAGTCTGGTTTGAATGTAATGACTCCACTTTGCCTAATGATATCAGAGTCTGGTTTGAATGTAGTGACTCCACTTTGCCTAATGATATCAGAGTCTGGTTTGAATGTAATGACTCCACTTTGCCTAATGATATCAGAGTCTGGTTTGAATGTAATGACTCCACTTTGCCTAATGATATCAGAGCCTGGTTTGAATGTAATGACTCCACTTTGCCTAATGATATCAGAGCCTGGTTTGAATGTAGTGACTCCACTTTGCCTAATGATATCAGAGCCTGGTTTGAATGTAGTGACTCCACTTTGCCTAATGATATCAGAGCCTGGTTTGAATGTAATGACTCCACTTTGCCTAATGATATCAGAGCCTGGTTTGAATGTAGTGACTCCACTTTGCCTAATGATATCAGAGTCTGGTTTGAATGTAGTGACTCCACTTTGCCTAATGATATCAGAGCCTGGTTTGAATGTAATGACTCCACTTTGCCTAATGATATCAGAGCCTGGTTTGAATGTAATGACTCCACTTTGCCTAATGATATCAGAGCCTGGTTTGAATGTAATGACTCCACTTTGCCTAATGATATCAGAGTCTGGTTTGAATGTAATGACTCCACTTTGCCTAATGATACTAGAGCCTGGTTTGAATGTAGTGACTCCACTTTGCCTAATGATATCAGAGTCTGGTTTGAATGTAATGACTCCACTTTGCCTAATGATATCAGAGCCTGGTTTGAATGTAGTGACTCCACTTTGCCTAATGATACTAGAGCCTGGTTTGAATGTAGTGACTCCACTTTGCCTAATGATATCAGAGCCTGGTTTGAATGTAATGACTCCACTTTGCCTAATGATATCAGAGTCTGGTTTGAATGTAATGACTCCACTTTGCCTAATGATATCAGAGCCTGGTTTGAATGTAGTGACTCCACTTTGCCTAATGATATCAGAGTCTGGTTTGAATGTAATGACTCCACTTTGCCTAATGATATCAGAGTCTGGTTTGAATGTAGTGACTCCACTTTGCCTAATGATATCAGAGTCTGGTTTGAATGTAATGACTCCACTTTGCCTAATGATATCAGAGTCTGGTTTGAATGTAATGACTCCACTTTGCCTAATGATATCAGAGCCTGGTTTGAATGTAGTGACTCCACTTTGCCTAATGATATCAGAGTCTGGTTTGAATGTAATGACTCCACTTTGCCTAATGATATCAGAGCCTGGTTTGAATGTAATGACTCCACTTTGCCTAATGATATCAGAGTCTGGTTTGAATGTAGTGACTCCACTTTGCCTAATGATATCAGAGCCTGGTTTGAATGTAGTGACTCCACTTTGCCTAATGATATCAGAGTCTGGTTTGAATGTAGTGACTCCACTTTGCCTAATGATATCAGAGACTGGTTTGAATGTAATGACTCCACTTTGCCTAATGATATCAGAGCCTGGTTTGAATGTAGTGACTCCACTTTGCCTAATGATATCAGAGCCTGGTTTGAATGTAGTGACTCCACTTTGCCTAATGATATCAGAGCCTGGTTTGAATGTAATGACTCCACTTTGCCTAATGATATCAGAGTCTGGTTTGAATGTAGTGACTCCACTTTGCCTAATGATATCAGAGCCTGGTTTGAATGTAGTGACTCCACTTTGCCTAATGATATCAGAGCCTGGTTTGAATGTAGTGACTCCACTTTGCCTAATGATATCAGAGCCTGGTTTGAATGTAGTGACTCCACTTTGCCTAATGATATCAGAGCCTGGTTTGAATGTAATGACTCCACTTTGCCTAATGATATCAGAGCCTGGTTTGAATGTAATGACTACACTTTGCCTAATGATATCAGAGTCTGGTTTGAATGTAGTGACTCCACTTTGCCTAATGATATCAGAGCCTGGTTTGAATGTAGTGACTCCACTTTGCCTAATGATATCAGAGCCTGGTTTGAATGTAATGACTCCACTTTGCCTAATGATACTAGAGCCTGGTTTGAATGTAATGACTCCACTTTGCCTAATGATATCAGAGACTGGTTTGAATGTAATGACTCCACTTTGCCTAATGATATCAGAGCCTGGTTTGAATGTAGTGACTCCACTTTGCCTAATGATATCAGAGCCTGGTTTGAATGTAATGACTCCACTTTGCCTAATGATATCAGAGCCTGGTTTGAATGTAGTGACTCCACTTTGCCTAATGATATCAGAGCCTGGTTTGAATGTAGTGACTCCACTTTGCCTAATGATATCAGAGCCTGGTTTGAATGTAGTGACTCCACTTTGCCTAATGATATCAGAGCCTGGTTTGAATGTAATGACTCCACTTTGCCTAATGATACTAGAGCCTGGTTTGAATGTAATGACTCCACTTTGCCTAATGATATCAGAGCCTGGTTTGAATGTAATGACTCCACTTTGCCTAATGATACTAGAGCCTGGTTTGAATGTAATGACTCCACTTTGCCTAATGATATCAGAGACTGGTTTGAATGTAATGACTCCACTTTGCCTAATGATATCAGAGCCCGGTTTGAATGTAATGACTCCACTTTGCCTAATGATATCAGAGCCTGGTTTGAATGTAGTGACTCCACTTTGCCTAATGATATCAGAGCCTGGTTTGAATGTAATGACTCCACTTTGCCTAATGATATCAGAGCCTGGTTTGAATGTAGTGACTCCACTTTGCCTAATGATATCAGAGCCTGGTTTGAATGTAATGACTCCACTTTGCCTAATGATATCAGAGCCTGGTTTGAATGTAATGACTCCACTTTGCCTAATGATATCAGAGCCTGGTTTGAATGTAGTGACTCCACTTTGCCTAATGATATCAGAGCCTGGTTTGAATGTAATGACTCCACTTTGCCTAATGATATCAGAGCCTGGTTTGAATGTAATGACTCCACTTTGCCTAATGATATCAGAGTCTGGTTTGAATGTAATGACTCCACTTTGTCTAATGACATCAGAGCCTGGTTTGAATGTAATGACTCCACTTTGCCTAATGATATCAGAGCCTGGTTTGAATGTAATGACTCCACTTTGCCTAATGATATCAGAGCCTGGTTTGAATGTAGTGACTCCACTTTGCCTAATGATATCAGAGCCTGGTTTGAATGTAGTGACTCCACTTTGCCTAATGATATCAGAGCCTGGTTTGAATGTAATGACTCCACTTTGCCTAATGATATCAGAGCCTGGTTTGAATGTAATGACTCCACTTTGCCTAATGATATCAGAGTCTGGTTTGAATGTAATGACTCCACTTTGTCTAATGACATCAGAGCCTGGTTTGAATGTAATGACTCCACTTTGCCTAATGATATCAGAGCCTGGTTTGAATGTAATGACTCCACTTTGCCTAATGATACTAGAGCCTGGTTTGAATGTAATGACTCCACTTTGCCTAATGATATCAGAGCTTGGTTTGAATGTAGTGACTCCACTTTGCCTAATGATATCAGAGTCTGGTTTGAATGTAGTGACTCCACTTTGCCTAATGATATCAGAGCCTGGTTTGAATGTAATGACTCCACTTTGCCTAATGATATCAGAGCCTGGTTTGAATGTAGTGACTCCACTTTGCCTAATGATATCAGAGTCTGGTTTGAATGTAGTGACTCCACTTTGCCTAATGATATCAGAGTCTGGTTTGAATGTAGTGACTCCACTTTGCCTAATGATATCAGAGTCTGGTTTGAATGTAATGACTCCACTTTGCCTAATGATATCAGAGCCTGGTTTGAATGTAATGACTCCACTTTGCCTAATGATATCAGAGCCTGGTTTGAATGTAATGACTCCACTTTGCCTAATGATACTAGAGCCTGGTTTGAATGTAATGACTCATTTGCCTAATGATATTAGAGTCTGGTTTGAATGTAATGACTCCAGAATCAGGCTAATACAGTAAGGTGAATTTATGGAGACGAGCCATATGAAAAGGGTTAAAGGTCATTGTGTGTTCTGTTGTCTTTGTAGCAGCTGCCAGTCGGTGGGCATATTCAATCTAAACCTGTTTCATGGCAAGGCAACGTGTATGTGTGGGATTCATTTAAATCAATAAAATAAACTCCACTTCGTTTCAATCTGAACAAAACTATCTTGATGCAGTCAATGCATAGTGTCACAGCAACATGAACACATGTATAATCTTAACCCTGGAAACCCTGGAAACAGTTTTGATTCAATATTGGCAGGCGGTTCCCGTTCCTGTGCAGCTTAAATGTATTCAATGTCCTTGACCCTAGAACTGACCCTGTATATAGCTACTGACCCTGGAACTGTCCCTGTATATAGCTACTGACCCTAGAACTGACCCTGTATATAGCTACTGACCCTGGAACTGTCCCTGTATATAGCTACTGACCCTGGAACTGACCCTGTATCTAGCTACTGACCCTGGAACTGACCCTGTATATAGCTACTGACCCTGGAACTGTCCCTGTATATAGCTACTGACCCTGGAACTGACCCTGTATCTAGCTACTGACCCTGGAACTGACCCTGTATATAGCTACTGACCCTGTATCTAGCTACTGACCCTGTATCTAGCTACTGACCCTGGAACTGACCCTGTATCTAGCTACTGACCCTGGAACTGACCCTGTATCTAGCTACTGACCCTGTATATAGCTACTGACCCTGTATATAGCTACTGACCCTGTATATAGCTACTGACCCTAGAACTGACCCTGTATATAGCTACTGACCCTGTATATAGCTACTGACCCTGTATATAGCTACTGACCCTAGAACTGACCCTGTTTATAGCTACTGACCCTGTATATAGCTACTGACCCTGTAACTGACCCTGTATATAGCTACTGACCCTGTATATAACTACTGACCCTGTATATAGCTACTGACCCTGTATATAGCTACTGACCCTGTATATAGCTACTGACCCTGTATATAGCTACTGACCCTGTATATAACTACTGACCCTGTATATAGCTACTGACCCTGTATATACCTACTGACCCTGTATATAACTACTGACCCTGTATATAGTTACTGATCCTGAGACTGACCCTGTATATAGCTATAGATCCTGTATATAGCTACTGATCCTGTATATAGCTACTGACCCTGGAACTGTATAACGCTTACTTATTTCCTTCTGTTTGTATTGTTGTTTGGTTTTGTTCTACTTATTTATATGGTACTGCTGCATTGTTGGGTAAGTTCAAGCAAGAATGGCATTTCACTGTACTGGTGCACGTGACAGTAAAATCGAAACGTCACACCGCTCTCCCATAGAGCGGTCCTGTCCTGTATCCCAGTCACACCACGGACCAGCTAGCAGCTAACGTCATTAAATACACGTGTCACACTGCATCTGGCGAGACAGGGTGGCTCAAAACCAACACTTTTTCCCCCCACACCACCTGCTCTCTCCGTCCATCAGTAAAAATCTACTGTTCTAATTCCTAATTCTCTCTGTCAGGACATCAGATGTTGTTTGCTGTTACTTAGAGTAGACCAAGGCCTGGTCCCGCCCGTATCTACTGTTTCAATCACATCCCACAGCAGAACAACATGTTAACTAGGGGAAATAATGGAGGGTGGGGGGGGGGGGGGCATTCTAAATATACCGTTCCAGTCGACCAACACCAGTAATCACACAATGAAACAGATGCTAGTGCTGTTTTTTTTGTTTTTTTTCCAGTTGATGTCGTTGGTCGAATTACAGGAAGTAAAACCCCTTGACCGATGAGAAGTTGAGATGGATCAGAACAACAGTGCGCCAGGGACACATTTATGACACTGATATCCGTGCCGATGATGTTACCCGAAACAACATTACTGTAACGGCTGTCTTCTTCGTCTGAGGAGGAGTAGGAAGGATCGGACCAATATGCAGCGTGGTAAGTGTCCATGTTCATATTTATTTAAACTCAGAAAACTAAGACCAAAATAACACAAAAAAAAAATAGACCAACACGAAACAGTTGGTAAACACAGACACAGAAAACAACTACCCACAAATCATAGTGGGAAACCAGGCTGCCTAAGTATGGTTCTCAATCAGAGTCAACGATTGACAGCTAGCTGCCTCTGATTGGGAACCATACCGGGCCAAACACATAGAGGTAGAAAACATAGAACAAAACATAGAATGCCCACCCCAACTCACGCCCTGACCAAACTAAAATAGAGACATAAAAAAAGGAACTAAGGTCAGGATGTGACAATTACAGGGATTCAACCAATACGTGTATAGCCTTCATGCTAAGTATTCAATTCAACCGCCTTTAGGAAATCCCTGCATGACACACAATGCTGTTTAGGCTGACCTACTAAGCAAATTTCCTCTCTCTATCTGTTTGTCATCCTCTCTCTATCTGTCATCCTCTCTCTATCTGTTTGTCATCCTCTCTCTATCTGTCATCCTCTCTATCTGTCATCCTCTCTCTATCTTTTTGTCATCCTCTCTCTATCTGTTTGTCATCCTCTCTCTATCTGTTTGTCATCCTCTCTCTATCTGTTTGTCATCCTCTCTCTGTCTGTCATCCTCTCTCTATCTGTTTGTCATCCTCTATCTATTTGTCATCCTCTATCTCTCTATCTGTCATCCTCTCTCTATCTGTTTGTCATCCTCTCTCTATCTGTCATCCTCTCTCTAACTTCTCCTTTAATTTAAAGAGGTGGGTAGGAAAACATACAAGGAATGAATTTAATACCATGGAGCTATTGATTTGGTTTTGGATTCTTCCTGTCATATTACTGATGTGTCCAGAAGTAATCCAGAACTAACACGTTATATCTGAGACAGATCCGTTTCAAATATACCGTAACGACAAAGAGAAGAACCCAACACAGCACTTTAATACATCTCCAATAGAACGGATTATCACACTGCTACAGAGCCATCTGATTATTATTTTAATATCGTGATTATTATGCAACTGTTTCTCAACATTACATATTTTTTTTTGTGTTATTGCATATTATTTTGTGTTTATTCTCTAAGACACCAGAAGTCTAGTTACTGAACATTTTCACCTGTCATTTTGTCATGGGGAATTACTGATTAAAAAATGAAGCTCAAATCACAAAACGGTCTTAGTTTAGTCTTGTGTTATTACACGTATGTCGATAGTGTTTGTTCTGAACTACATCTCATGTTTTTTTCGCCTCAAGACAATAACAGGTGTGACCGGGGGTAGTCCAGCGATCTGACACGGAACCCATGTCTACAGTGTTGGCTTTGAATGTAGCCTACTGCCCTTTTACACATCCTCTCTCTGTCTGTCATCCTCTCTCTATCTGTCATCCTCTCTCTGTCTGTCATCCTCTCTCTATCTGTCTGTCATCCTCTCTCTATCTGTCTGTCATCCTCTCTCTATCTGTCTGTCATCCTCTCTCCATCTGTTTGTCATCCTCTCTCTATCTGTCATCCTCTCTCTATCTGTCTGTCATCCTCTCTCTATCTGTCTGTCATCCTCTCTCTATCTGTTTGTCATCCCCTCTCTATCTTTCATCCTCTCTCTATCTTTCATCCTCTCTCTATCTTTCATCCTCTCTCTATCTGTCATCCTCTCTCTATCTGTCATCCTCGCTCTATCTGTCGTCCTCTCTCTATCTGTTTCTCAATCTGTATGTCTGTCATCCTCTCTCTATCTGTCATCCTCTCTATCTGTCACCTTCTCTCTATCTGTCATCCTCTCTCTGTCTGTCATCCTCTCTATCTGGCATCCTCTCTCTATCTGTCATCCTCTGTCTGTCTGTCTGTCTGTCTGTCTGTCTGTCATCCTCTCGCTGTCTGTCTGTCTGTCTGTCTGTCTGTCTGTCTGTCTGTCATCCTCTCACTGTCTGTCTGTCTGTC
Organism: Oncorhynchus clarkii lewisi; assembly: GCF_045791955.1. Taxonomy (NCBI): domain Eukaryota; kingdom Metazoa; phylum Chordata; class Actinopteri; order Salmoniformes; family Salmonidae; genus Oncorhynchus; species Oncorhynchus clarkii. The sequence goes on from NC_092150.1 coordinate 88,974,802, forward strand.
TGTCTGTCTGTCTGTCTGTCTGTCTGTCTGTCTGTCTGTCTGTCTGTCTGTCTGTCTGTCATCCTCTCACTGTCTGTCTGTCTGTCTGTCTGTCTGTCTGTCTGTCTGTCTGTCTGTCTGTCTGCCTGCCTGCCTGTCTGTCTGTCTGTCTGTCTGTCTGTCTGTCATCCTCTCACTGTCTGTCTGTCTGTCTGTCTGTCTGTCTGTCATCCTCTCACTGTCTGTCTGTCTGTCTGTCTGTCTGTCTGTCTGTCTGTCTGTCTGCCTGTCTGTCTGCCTGTCTGTCTGTCTGTCTGTCTGTCTGTCTGTCTGTCTGCCTGCCTGTCTGTCATCCTCTGTCTGTCTGTCTGTCTGTCTGTCTGTCTGTCTGTCTGTCATCCTCTCGCTGTCTGTCTGTCTGTCTGTCTGTCATCCTCTCACTGTCTGTCTGTCTGTCTGTCTGTCTGTCTGTCTGTCTGTCTGTCTGTCTGTCTGTCTGTCATCCTCTCACTGTCTGTCTGTCTGTCTGTCTGTCTGTCTGTCTGTCTGTCTGTCATCCTCTCGCTGTCTGTCTGTCTGTCTGTCTGTCATCCTCTCACTGTCTGTCTGTCTGTCTGTCTGTCTGTCTGTCTGTCTGTCTGTCTGTCATCCTCTCACTGTCTGTCTGTCTGTCTGTCTGTCTGTCTGTCTGTCTGTCTGTCTGTCTGTCTGTCTGTCTGTCTGTCTGTCTGTCTGTCATCCTCTCGCTGTCTGTCTGTCTGTCATCCTCTCACTGTCTGTCAGTGCTGTCTGTCTGTCTGTCTGTCTGTCTGTCTGTCTGTCTGTCTGTCTGTCTGTCTGTCATCCTCTCGCTGTCTGTCTGTCTGTCATCCTCTCACTGTCTGTCAGTGCTGTCTGTCTGTCTGTCTGTCTGTCTGTCTGTCTGTCTGTCTGTCTGTCTGTCTGTCTGTCTGTCTGTCTGTCTGTCTGCCTGCCTGTCTGTCTGTCTGTCTGTCTGTCTGTCTGTCTGTCTGTCATCCTCTCGCTGTCTGTCTGTCTGTCATCCTCTCACTGTCTGTCTGTCTGTCTGTCTGTCTGTCTGTCTGTCTGTCTGTCTGTCTGTCTGTCTGTCTGTCTGTCTGCCTGCCTGTCTGTCATCCTCTGTCTGTCTGTCTGTCTGTCTGTCTGTCTGTCTGTCTGTCTGTCTGTCTGTCTGTCTGTCTGTCTGTCATCCTCTCGCTGTCTGTCTGTCTGTCTGTCATCCTCTCACTGTCTGTCTGTCTGTCTGTCTGTCTGTCTGTCTGTCTGTCTGTCTGTCTGTCATCCTCTCACTGTCTGTCTGTCTGTCTGTCTGTCTGTCTGTCTGTCTGTCTGTCTGTCTGTCATCCTCTCGCTGTCTGTCTGTCTGTCTGTCTGTCTGTCATCCTCTCACTGTCTGTCTGTCTGTCTGTCTGTCTGTCTGTCTGTCTGTCATCCTCTCACTGTCTGTCTGTCTGTCTGTCTGTCTGTCTGTCTGTCTGTCTGTCTGTCTGTCTGTCTGTCATCCTCTCGCTGTCTGTCTGTCTGTCATCCTCTCACTGTCTGTCAGTGCTGTCTGTCTGTCTGTCTGTCTGTCTGTCTGTCATCCTCTCGCTGTCTGTCTGTCTGTCATCCTCTCACTGTCTGTCAGTGCTGTCTGTCTGTCTGTCTGTCTGCCTGTCTGTCTGCCTGTCTGTCTGTCTGTCTGTCTGTCTGTCTGTCTGTCTGTCTGTCTGTCTGTCATCCTCTCGCTGTCTGTCTGTCTGTCATCCTCTCACTGTCTGTCTGTCTGTCTGTCTGTCTGTCTGTCTGTCTGTCTGTCTGTCTGTCTGTCTGTCATCCTCTCGCTGTCTGTCTGTCTGTCATCCTCTCACTGTCTGTCTGTCTGTCTGTCTGTCTGTCTGTCTGTCTGTCTGTCTGTCTGTCTGTCTGTCTCTATGTATCGGTTCAATAAAAATATAAGGAAAGTAACAGGTGTCAACTTTATCTTTTTACATCTTTTATCTTCAGTCATTTTCCTAATGGACGCCGTCAGGAGTTTCCATCGTACGGTTATGAGGCTGTTTGACTTGTTGTCGCTAACATGAGTTATCAGGTCAGTGTGTGAGTCTCCAGTCCCGCCCGTGTGTGTGTCTGTGACCGCAGCTCGCTACACTGCTGACTGTTTGTCTGGGGTGTGAAGAAACCTGTTTGGGGACACAGGGAGGGACAGAGAGAACCAGAGAATGTGTTGCAAGGTTCACAACGCTGATAGAAAATGTATGACAAACAATTTGTGATGAACAGCATAAACAGGACGTCAGACATGACGCAGGGTCAGACATGTGCTAACACACCTACTGTACAATACATACATGTATGCATTACAATTCATAATGAATAACTAACAATATGTTTCATTCATAGTCCATGGAGTGTGTGTGTGTGTCAGTGTGTGTGTGTGTGTGTGTGTGTGTGTGTGTGTGTGTGTGTGTGTGTGTGTGTGTATTCTGATCCCCTGTCGGAAGGAGGTATAGCGTGAGAGGAGGGCATTACTAACAGGACCTCTTGCTCCAGGCTAATCGGCCGGTGGTCCGAGCCACAATCCCAGAATCCTCTTGGGGTTAAACCAATGTATTCTAAGAACCAAACCCCCCCCCTGAGCTGACCTCACCTCTCTGGTGAAGCCCTCACAGAGACAGATTTAGTCAGTGTTTGCACGAATGCTGCATACTGTAGGTTGCAGCTGCACATACAGTCTTCTTAAATGTCATTTCCTGTCTGGGTAACCTGGGCAACGAGATACCTTTTCTTCTCACAAACATGCAACTTATTTGGCCAAAATTAAATTCTCTCTCTCTATTAAAACAGACAGAGAAAACATGACACATAATCTTATGTTTATTACTTAGTTTGAAAAGGCGTATGAACACTAAATATAGTTTGTATTTTATTATACAATTTGTTTTTTACCAGGTTGTCCCAGGATTGTCCCAGGATTGTCCCAGGATGACCCTTTATAGGGTCACCTACTGAAGACTGGAGCTGGTTTAGTTTAAACCTCAGGAGACAGGACCAACCACCTACTGTTATACTCAGCAACACATTCACATGTCTGGAATTCCAAGCAACGTAAACAAACACCAGGTTGGCCCTTTGCCGGTTCATTCTTCGGGTCGATCTCTAAAGATAGAAGATGTCAGACGAAGGTGGCTTACTTTAACCCTTAAGGTGTTAAAATAATTTCACGTAAACAAGCAAAAACTGCATTTAACTTTATTTAACCAGGTAGGTTGGCCCTGCAACAGACAATATTTTTCATTTAACTAAGCAAGTCAGTTAAGAACAATTTCTTATTTACAATGACGGCCTACCAGGGAGCAGTGGGTTAACTGCCTTGTTCAGGGGCAGAACGACAGATATTTTTTTAGCTTGTCATCTCAGGAGTTCGATCCAGCAACCTTTCAATTTCTAGCCCAACACTCTAACCACTAGGCTACCTGCCGCCACAAACAAATGTCCTGTCCATGCCATGTACTATTGTTGACATATCTAATTCTGCTGCAACAAACAGGGACAGAGGCCGGGGATTAGATATTGTCCCACAACAAACAGGGACAGAGGCCGGGGATTAGATATTGTCCCACAACAAACAGGGACAGAGGCCGAGGATTAGATATTGTCCCACAACAAACAGGGACAGAGGCCGAGGATTAGATATTGTCCCACAACAAACAGGGACAGAGGCCGGGGATTAGATATTGTCCCACAACAAACAGGGACAGAGGCCAGGGATTAGATATTGTCCCACAACAAACAGGGACAAACTCAATACCACACGTTTGTCTGTCCATCAATCATCCACAAACACACGCACACCTGCCCTCAGTTCGAAGTGGGAGCTTCAGCAGTAGCCACCCATATGTATGCTAATAGCAACACACTTAACCTCACTGTTAGTATGATTCTATAGATTTGCATAACAGAGCATGTAAAGTTGTTACATTTTTAGGTCGTAAAAATACATGACCAGGTGATCATGTTATTTTAAAAAAATATATATAATTTGAATTATATTTGTACTTTTATGCAGAATTAAATTAAAATGTCTGTCTTACGAGCAGGCTTCTTTTCTAAATGGAATATTAAACAGGGTTTGTGTTTTTGCAGACTGTAGTATATTGTAGTGTAGTGTTTCTGAAGACATTACTGTCGTATTTACTATATTAAACAGGGTAGACAAATAGTTGTGTTTCTACAACCGCTGAATGAGTTTCACAGCATTTTTATAATTGCAAACTATGGGTATAGCCAACAAATTAAAAGCTGATCTGTGACAATTGCAACCAAAGTACACTCCAAACCAGGTAAATCACACACACAACATAAACTGTTAAGCCCCAGTTGATTTTCAGTTGTTTCGTTAAACGAAGAGCGAACAGGTGTAGGAGTCGTAAGGACTGTGTAACACAGAGGTACATTGTAATCACTCACTTAGCTACCTACAGTAATCCGATGATGCATTACGTTGTGGTCTAACAAACTGACAGATTTAGTACTGAAGCTAAATTACTTTTACATTTTTTTTTACAAACTTAATAAACCCATGTGATCAAAAACTTCATCAAAGGTTAAACCGTTCATTTCAGCAATAAAGTATGTATAAAATATAATGTATTTAAAGTATAGATACAGTATATACAAATGTTGTGGTGTAGCCCGTTCATATATGTTAAGTAAAACTACTTTCTTCGAATATGGATAAAACTGTTCTGAAAAAGATAAATCGTTACGGTGTTTGAACGATAGCAAATAACCAAGTATCTACGAGGTGTCAATGAGTTATAATGACTGAACGATAGTAAATAACCAAGTATCTACGAGGTGTCATCAAGGCGAAGGGTGGCTAATATAAAATATATTTGGATGGATATTACTTTTGTTGGTTACTACATGACTCCATATGTGTTATTTCTTCATAGTTTTGATGTCTTCACTATTATTCTACAATGTAGAAAATAGTGATAATAAAACATAGTCCAAACATTGGTACTGTATATATGTAGAGTTTATTTGCAAAACGCTATATATATATTATTCAGAAATAATTGCTAAACATTTAGTTATTTGTTACATTTGACAGTGTAAAACCTAGCAGTACTGCTTATTTCTCTGAGAGGGAGGCGGATATATGACAAAAATATGATTATTTGACTCTCTGAATAGAAACCATCAGGTGATAGATTTTAAACAAATATATGTAGTGTATTTTTGAACCATGAAAATGGATATATAGCAGTTTGGAATTCAATAAAACTATATATATATATATATATATATATATATATATATATATATATATATATATTACTTGATGGTTTCTATTCAGAGAGATAAATAATCATATTTTTGTCATATATCTGCCTCCCTCAGAGAAATACGCAGTATTGTTACGTTTTACACTGTCAAATGTAACAAATAACTAAATTATTGATGATGAAAAAAAATTATTGATGATGAAAAAAAATTATTGATGATGAAAAAAATAAAAAAATATCTATAGCGTTTTGGAAATAAACTCTTCATACATACAGTACCAGTCAAAAGTTTGGCACACACCTACTCATTCAAGAGATTTTCTTTATTTGAAAATATATATTTACATTCTTAATTTATTCTGAATGTATATTTTTTTAAATCCCACAACGTACATAGTTTCAGTGTCAGTAGGTCTTTGTAAAGCAGGTAGGGGGGAGAATTTACAGGGTCTGAGTCACTACAGTATCCTGGAAAGTGTTCCCTTGACAGCATAACTCTGCCACATCCCGTCTAGAGTTTAAACACGGAGAGGTTTCTTCCTAGCCACCGTGCCTCTGTATCAGCTGATGTAAAAAGGGCTTTATAAAATACATTTGATTGATTATACTGAAGCTGCTCCTCTCCAGAACTAATGACTTCAATGAGTTAAATGGAAAAGCATCTCTAGACATGTAAAGGTTATTATTAGCTATATAGAAAATCTGTTTCAGACATGTAAATGTTATGATTAGCTATATAGATAATCTGTTTCAGACATGTAAATGTTATGATTAGCTATATAGATAATATGTTTCAGACATGTAAAGGTTATCATTAGCTATATAGATAATCTGTTTCAGACATGTAAATGTTATGATTAGCTATATAGATAATCTGTTTCAGACATGTAAATGTTATCATTAGTTATATAGAAAATCTGTTTCAGACATGTAAAGGTTATTATTAGTTATATAGATAATCTGCGTGATCTTCTACCACCCCAGTCTGAGTTTATTGCGTTTGTTAATTAGTTATAATTAGTTGTAATGAGTTAAATAAGTCAAATTTAATGGCTTCTCTCTAGACATGCAAAGGTTAGAATGTACTGTACAGTTTGGGATCGTCCGTGTCACTTCCACAATTTAAACGGTTGAGTTTACTTATTTTCATTTGCTATTTTTTTTCTGCAACATTTTTTTATTAATTAACACTTTAATTAAAATGGAGATAATATATATATATTTTTTGACAGTTACTCACTAAAGACCAACATGAAGACCAGTTGTTTAACTGTCAAATATATGAGTGTTTTTCAACTAAATTATACATAAACAAATGTATCTCCAGGACGCTTGACAAATGCTACTGTTTTGATGCTTTGAATAAACAATTGCTTTCGGACTACATTTCCCAAACTCGGTCCTCGGGACCCCGAGGGTTGCACATTTCGCTATCTCCTCTAACACTATCAACACTTGCTAATTAGTTGATTATTTGAATCAGCTGTGTTCCTGCTAAAGACAAAAACAACGACCGAGTTTCACGCGAGCTTTGTATTAAACCATCCTTTTTATTCACATTTTTATGAACATAAATAATATTAACTCGAATTTATCCTGAACCATGACAATATTTTTTGCCTATTTACAGTAGACACACTCTTCTGGTACATTAACAATTATACACACACACACACACACACACACACACACACACAAACTCACACACACGCAAACACACACACACGCAAACGCACACACACGCAAACACACACCACCTCACACATACACATTATTTTACAGTACTTGTGTAGCGGTTTGGTAAAATTATTTTGGTAAAACGGCTGCAGGCAGAGCTGGAAAGTGGTTGTCTGGCTGTCATTCCGGTAATCTAGTGGTCCTAATGAAGATAGTGGTGGGACGATCGGCCCTGGACTGCCCTCTCCCCAACACCCCTCCTGCCAAGGCTAGGTAAGGTTCTCCTTTTGCACTGTGCGGTAAGCTGGACAGCCTTGAACTCTCAATTGGTTTGGCAGCAAGAATAAATAAATATATACAGCAAATTGTTTCTCTGATAAAACTTACAGAACGTCAGAGCAGAAATATAGAGATAGATAACTTTGTCCACTGTGAGGAAAAAAAGTGATTCAACATTTAATGTCACTGCTTTCAATTTCTTAAAAAAAACATTGAGAAACAAAGGGTGAATTGATAATATATATACATAAAAAAAAGAGAACAAGAGAAAAGAGAGAGAGGAGAGTGCTGCACCTACTGGTCCTGATAACAGAGGGGGGGACACCGCTCAGGAACATCCATCACAGTCCAGCTTTAGCATTCCAGAAAGAGTCAGTTCGTCCTCATCACTTCCTGTGAGGAGTCCGTCAGTCTATCAGCGGTCTCTTCAAGACCTCTGTCCTGTCTTGTCCTGCTCCTCACTAGAAAAACACCTCTGGCTCAGCCAAACACACTGCGCTACTCACAGGTACAGTACCGCAGGTTGGGTGTGTATGTGTTTGAGTGTCAGAGGAGGAAGACAGAGAGAGGAAACAGAGAGAGAGAGAGAGAGAGGGAGAGAGAGAGAGAGAAAGAAAGAAAGACAGAAAGAAAGAAAGAAAGAAAGAAAGAAAGAAAGAAAGAAAGAAAGAAAGGAGAGAGAAAGAGAGAAAGAGGAAGAAAGGAGAGAAAGAGAGAGGAAACAGAGAGAGAGAGAGACATAGAGAGAGAGACAGAGAGAGAGACAGATGGTGGGGAAGAAAGAGTGCAAATGACAGATGAGAAGAAAAGGATACAATAGGAACACGGAGAGAGAGATGGGTAGAGAGAGCAACAGTGAGAGTGTGAGAGCGCAGCGCAATAAGACTGAGGTAGTCAATGAGAAAGTCTCCATAACAGGGACAGAGGCTCTTTAAGACAGGGGGGTGGGGGGGGGGGGGTTAGAGAACAGCTGCTGTTGGCTGGCTGGCTGGGAGGGGGCCGGCCTTACAGCGGCCAAGGGGGTTGGCAATTGACGACAGGGGGAGGGGCTAACCGAATCCAGCAATTCACAAGGGTGTGTGTGTACAGTAGCTGTGAAACACGCAAATACACACACACACACACACACACACACACACACACACACACACACACACACACACACACACACACACACACAACCTACATCCATGAAGACTACACACTATCATTATAAGTGCCAATTATTTACTTTAATTAGTTTAAACCAATTCAATGTCAAATAAAGGAGAGAATATAGGGATCTCCTCCCTCTTCTGACCCTCCCCCTTCTGACACTGAACACAACAACCTGCAAAAACAAGTGTTATTTTTCACAATATCTGCTTATTCTTACATATTTAGAATATGATTACAGATCGTATCGAATGATTTGTGAATAAGGATGATTGAGAAAGTTACAGCCGAATTAAAACCCTATTCCCCCAAGACATGCTCTCATCATCACAATAACAGGGGAGGGTAGTAGCATAGTTTTTTGTGGCTATGATATTTGTGCATCTGTAACTTTCTCTCTCATCATTATCCACGATTCATTCAAGACTATCCCTAATCATGGTAACGTCCACATTAATGTAAGAAGTGTTTAGAAACATATTATATTCTTATTTACGATAAAAGTTTTGTCCAAAATGACACAATACATGATTTACCATTTCATCACTATAGGGCACAAAATAGTCTGTAAAACACAACCAAAACAAACAGCAAATGTATCCAACAAGTGTATAAGAGTCACAAGCCAGACTGCTATGAATATAGGACCAAACACAGAAGTTTTTATTACTTTAACACACATAGATTTTTGGTCCCCTAAAATGGGAGGGGGGGGGGGGTATGTCCAAAAAGTGCTGTAATTTCTAAATGGTTCGTGGATGAATATACCCTCAAATTAGAGCTAATAGTCTGCGCTTTAACCTCCAGGTCATTGTATCATTTTACATCTAAAGTGCTGGAGAACATAATAAAAAGAATGCTTCACTGTCCCACTAATGACCGAGGACACTGTATATCAGAACAACCTGGACTCAGAGTCGGTATTAATTAACACTTTAAATGGGGGAGGAAAAAAAGTAGACAGTTACTGTCTGAAGACCATACATAAAAAACAATTGTTTAACTGTTAAATATACACTACGTATACAAAAGTATGTGGACACACCTTCAAATGAGTGGATTTCACCCACAACCGTTGCTGCCAGGTGTATAAAATCGAGCATACAGCCACGCGATCTCCATAGATAAACACTAGCAGTAGAATTGGAGCGGGTCGAGAGTTTCAAGTTCCTTGGTGTCCACATCACCAACAAACTATCATGGTCCAAACACACCAAGACAGTTGTGAAGAGGGCATGATTATAGGTATAGGTATATAGGTATGATTTTTAAGTAATTCATTTGCATGACCTGAAGAGAGCTGGGACCACAGTCTCAAAGAAAACCATTAGTAATAGGCGGTGTCAGAGGAAGCCCCAAAAAATTGTCAAAGACTCCAGTCGCCCAAGTCATAGACTGTTCTCTCTGCTACCGCACGGCAAGTAGTACCGGAGCGCCAAGTCTAGGACCAAAAGGCTCCTTCACAGCTTCTACCCCCCAAGCCATAAGACTGCTGAACAATTAATCAAATGGCCACCCGGACTATTTACATTGACCCCCTCCCCCTTGTTTTTACACTGCTGCTACTCGCTGTCTATTATCTATGCTTAGTCACTTTACAAATGACCTCGACTAACCTGTACCTGTATATAGCCTTGTTATTCTTATGTAAATATATTGTGTTAATTTTTAAAATTTAATTTACATTTTATTTTTTACTTTAGTTTATTTAGTAAATATTTTCATAACTATTTCTTGAACTGCATTGTGGGTTAAGTGCTTGTAAGTAAGCATTTCACGGTAAGGCCTACTACACCTGTTGTATTCGGCGCATGTGACAAATACATTTTGATTTGATTTGATTTGATGGCCTTACTGAAGAAGTCTGTGACTTTCTATGTGGCACCGACATAGGATGCCACCTTTCCAATAATACTTTTCGTAAAATTTCTGCCCTTCTAGAGCTGCCCCGGTCAACTGTAAGTGCTGTTATTGTCAAGTGGAAAAGTCTAGGAGCAACAACAGCTCAGCCACTAAGTGGTAGGCCACACAAGCTCACCGAACTGGATCGCCGAGTGCTGAAGCGAGTAGTGCGTAAAAATCGCCTGTCCTCGGTTGCAATGTTAACTACCGAGTTCCAAACTGCCTCTAGAAGCAACATCAGCACAATAACTGTTCGTCGGGAGCTTCATGAAATGGGTTTCCATGGCCGAGCAGCCGCACACAAGCCTAAGATCACCAGGCGCAATGCCAAGCGTCGGCTGGAGTGGTGTAAAGCTGGACTGGAGCAGTGGAAAACGCGTTCTCTGGAGTGATGAATCACGTTTCACCACCAGGCAGTACGACGGACAAATCTGGGTTTGGCGGATGCGAGGCAAAGGCTACCTGCCCCAATGCATAGTGCCAACTGTAAAGTTTGGTGGAAGAGGACTAATGGTCTGGGGCTGTTTTTCAAGATTCGGGCTAGGGAAATCTTAACGTTACAGCATACGATGACATTCTAGATCATTCTGTGCTTCCAACTTTGTGGCAACAGTTTGGGGAAATATCTTTCCTATTTCAGCGTGACAATCTTCACGTGCACAATGCGAGATCCATACAAAAATGGTTTGTTGAGATCGGTGTGGAAGAACTTGACTGGCCTGCACAGAGCCCTGACCTCAACCCCATCAAACACCTTTGGGATGAATTGGAACGCTAACTGCGAGCCAGGCCTAATCGCTCAAAATCAGTTCCCGACCTCACTAATGCTCTTGTGGCTGAATGGAAGCAAGTCCCCACAGCAATGTTCCAACATCTAGTGGAAAGCCTTACCAGAAGAGTGGAGGCTGTTATAACAGCTAAGGGCGACCAACTTCATATTAATGCCCATGATTTTGGAATGAGATGTTCGACAAGCAGGTGTCCACATACTTTTGGTCATGTAGTGTATATTCTTCTTCAAATTAAATTGCATTATACATAAAAAATATGCATAATCATACTAAACGTAAATCCAGGAGACTCCAATTAAGGGGAATGGGGGATACCTAGTCAGTTGTGCAACTGAAATGGGGGATACCTAGTCAGTGCAACTGAAATGGGGGATACCTAGTCAGTGCAACTGAAATGGGGGATACCTAGTCAGTGCAACTGAAATGGGGGATACCTAGTCAGTGCAACTGAAATGGGGGATACCTAGTCAGTGCAACTGAAATGTGTCTTCCACCATTTTTTTGACCATGTTTTCTCCCCAATTTCTTGGTATCCAATTGGTAGTTGCAGCCTTGTCTCATTGCTAACATTAGCTAGGCTAGGGTTTGAGGTTATGGTTAATGTTAGGGTTAGGGTAAGGGTCAGCTAACATGCTAAGTAGTTGCAAAGTAGCTAAAAAGTAGTATGTAGTTGCAAAGCTGCTGACTAGCTAATGTTGTCCATGATAAGATTCAAGCACACAACTTTTTGGTTGCTAGAAATTTGGTTATACACCTACCCATCCAGCCCGACCAACCACCCTACTTTCGTAACCTTTTGTCTTATGTAGCTATACCAAACGTAACATATGTTACATTCCCCAGCAAGAAAGCCTAAACTTGTCGCTCAAACATAAAGGAGAGCTAACAAAGAGTCACCGATAACAACCAAAACTAAACAGGTAGGGGTTTAGGAGGGGTTTTGAAAGACACTCCTGGGGGGTGTACACTGAAAGTTGACTAGCAACAACAACAGGGACCTAAAAAACACCCACCATGAGTGCCCACTAAATTTGCCCAAGAAGAGGCAAGCAAAAGAAAAATCCACACCAAACTTAAAGACAGGAATCAAATCGAAAGTGGAGCAAAATGAAAATAGGGAAGATCAGTTAAAAGGATTGTTCTTATAGAAATCAAATAGGGAACTAAAGGTGTTATCGGTCAACAACTGGAGTACTGGGTTAGCCACTCTTAAATATCACCTGGGCTAGCATAGGTAAAGCTTCTTCCAACTAAAGAGATGTAAAGGTGTACAGTCGCGGCCAAAAGTTTTGAGAATGACACAAAATATTAATTTTCACAAAGTCTTCTGCCTCAGTTTGTATGACGGCAGTTTGCATATACTCTAGATTGTATTGAAGAGTGATCCGATGAATTGCAATTAATTGCAAAGTCCCTCTTTGCCATGCAAATGAATTGAATCCCCCCAAAAAACATTTCCACTGCATTTCAGCCCTGCCACATAAGGACCAGCTGACATCATGCCAGTGATTCTCTCGTTAACACAGGTGTGAGTGTTGACAAGGACAAGGCTGGAGATCACTCTGTCATGCTGATTGAGTTCGAATAACAGACTGGAAGCTTCAAAAGAAGGGTGGTGCTTGGAATCATTGTTCTTCCTCTGTCAACCATGGTTACCTGCAAGGAAACACATGCCGTCATCATTGCTTGGCACAAAAAAGGCCTTCACAGGCAAGGATATTGCTGCCAGTAAGATTGCACCTAAATCAACCATTTATCGGATCAAGAACTTCAAGGAGAGCGGTTCAAATGTTGTGAAGAAGGCTTCAGGGCACCCAAGAAAGTCCAGCAAGCGCCAGGACCGTCTCCTAAAGCTGATTCAGCTGAGGAATCGGGGCACCACCCCTACAGAGCTTGCTCAGGAATGGCAGCAGGCAGGTGTGAGTGCATCTGCACACACAGTAAGGTGAAGACTTTTGGAGGATGGCCTGGTGTCAAGAAGGGCAGCAAAGAAGCCACTTCTCTCCAGGAAAAACATCAGGGACAGACTGATATTCTGCAAAAGGTACAGGGATTGGACTGTTGAGGACTGGGGTAAAGTCATTTTCTCTGATGAATCCCCTTTCCGATTGTTTGGGGCATCCGGAAAAAGTTTGTCTGGAGAAGACAAGGTGAGTGCTACCATCAGTCCTGTGCCATGCCAACAATAAAGCATCCTGAGACCATTCATGTGTGGGGTTGCTTCTCAGCCAAGGGAGTGGGCTCACCCACAATTTTGCCTAAGAACACAGCCATGAATACCAACACATCCTCTGAGAGCAACTTCTCCCAACCATCCAGGAACAGTTTGATGACGAACAATACCTTTTCCAGCATGATGGAGCACCTTGCCATAAGGCAAAAGTGATAACTAAGTGGCTCGGGGAACAAAACATCGATATTTTGGGTCCATGGCCAGGAAACTCCCCAGACCTTAATCCCATTGAGAACTTAAGGTCAATCCTCATGAGGCGGGTGGACAAACAAAAACCCACAAGAATGGGCTGCCTTCAGTCAGGATGTGGTCCAGAAGTTAACTGACATCATGCCAGGGCAGATTGCAGAGGTCTTGAAAAAGAAGGGTCAACACCTGCAAATATTGACTCTTTGCATCAACTTCATGCAATTGTCAATAAAAGCCTTTGACACGTATGAAATACATCTGACAAAAATATCTAAAGACACTGAAGAAGCAAACTTTGTGAAAATCAATATTTGGTTAATTCTCAAAACTTTTGGACACGACTGTACAGGTATAAAACATACTGCCTAACATGGTGGCACCAAACCGTGCGCCCCACGTGCTAGCGTGCTAACCTCTAACCTCGAAATATAAATGGAATAACCAAAGCCTGTAACACAAATCACACCAATTTGCATGTCCCCGATTTACCTTTACTATGTTATGTCTTGTCTATGAGACCAGGCTGATGGGCAACATCAAATATTACAGAATTATTTTTGGCCATGACTGTGCAGCTATGCTTAAAGGGCTCAACAGCAGCTTACAGGGGTCAAAATCATTCTTGTACGCTTTTATCTCCCCTCTCATACAGCAAGCGTTTTACAGATCCCCCAACTCCTAAAGAATGACAACTATCCCATTCCACATTTCACAGTCCCCCTGCGATACAAGGATATCCTCTTACGTGTCTGTGAAATCGAGAGTAAAACAAGCAGACAAGCAGGCGGGAGGGAGGCAGGGAGGGAGGGAGGGAGGGGAGGGAGTGAGGGGAGGGAGGGAGGCAGGGAGGCAGGGAGGGAGGGAGTGGAGGGAGGGGAGGGAGGGAGGGAGGGAGGGAGGGAGGGAGGGAGGGAGGGGAGGGAGGGAGGGAGGCAGGGGAGGGAGGGAGGGAGGGAGGCAGGGGAGGGAGGGAGGGAGGGAGGGAGGGAGGCAGGGAGGGAGGGAGGGAGGAAGGGAGGGGATGGAGGGAGGGAGGGAGGGAGGGAGGGAGGGAGGGAGGGAGGGAGGGAGGGAGGGAGGGAGGGAGGGAGGGAGGGATGGAGGGAGGGAGGGAGGGAGGGAGGGAGGGCCACAATATGATGGAAAAAAATTGTGATCCTCTGTTGGATCATAGCAGTGTTATGTGATTGTAGTAGTGTGGCTTAAACAGTAGTAGTAGTGTGGCTTGAACAGAACTGTAGCACCACTGTAGTAGTGTGGCTTGAACAGAACTCACCACTGTAGTAGTGTGGCTTGAACAGAACTCACCACTGTAGTAGTGTGGCTTGAGCAGAACTCACCATAGTTCCACAGAGTTCAGCAAGCTTACAGAGATTAAATTCCCATAGTTCATAACAAACAGACAGAGAGGGATGGAATATATATATATATATATCGCTGTATTGCTGCAGAATGCTTTGGTAGCCTTGCTGGTTAAGTGTGCCTTGAATTCTAAATAAATCACAGACAGTCACCAGCAAAGCCCCACCACACCATCACACCTCCTCCTCCATGCTTCACGGTGGGAACCACACACCATCACACCTCCTCCTCCATGCTTCACGGTGGGAATCAAACATGCAGAGATCATCCGTTCACCTACTCTGCGTCTCACAAAGATATATTTGGATTTTTTTCAACACGTTTTTGGTTACTACATGATTGAGTGTGTATTATTTCATAGTGTCGATGTCTTCACTATTATTCTACAATGTAGAAAATAGTAAAAAATAAAGAAAAACCTTTGAATGAGTAGGTTTGTCCAAACGTTTGACTGGTGCTGTGTATGTTTTATAAATATTGATCCCACAGTTTAAAACAAACGGAGAGGTAGGGATGGACAATTTTTTAGATGACTGGAGTTCCATACTATCCTCTATTCAGAACTAGATAGATGACTGGGGTTCCAGAGTATCCTCTATTCAGAACTAGATAGATGACTGGCGTTCCAGAGTATCCTCTATTCAGAACTAGATAGATGACTGGCGTTCCAGAGTATCCTCTATTCAGAACTAGATAGATGACTGGGGTTCCAGAGTATCCTCTATTCAGAACTAGATAGATGACTGGGGTTCCAGAGTATCCTCTACTCAGAACTAGATAGATGACTGGGGTTCCAGAGTATCCTCTATTCAGAACTAGATAGATGACTGGCGTTCCAGAGTATCCTCTATTCAGAACTAGATAGATGACTGGCGTTCCAGAGTATCCTCTATTCAGAACTAGATAGATGACTGGGGTTCCAGAGTATCCTCTACTCAGAACTAGATAGATGACTGGAGTTCCAGACAATCCTCTATTCAGAACTAGATAGATGACTGGCGTTCCAGAGTATCTACAACACAGAGGATGAAGTGTCCATTGTTCATCAACCCCCATCTTTCTGATCAATAGCAAGCCCATCACACGGCCCTATTGATCTCTGTGTTGTTATGTCTCCAGGCCGGGACAGATGGACAGATTCGGACTCAAAACAACTATTTTACAATAATGGACAAAAATTATACCTATTTTTTTCATGTCAGTGTGTATCAGAACCAAACAAAACAGAAAGTGGATTGGTTTAATAGAAAGGCAATGGTATTCATAATTCAATGTTTGATCGATAGGGAGATTTAATGTACTCTGGAAATGAGGCCAGGCAGAGGGAAATCAAAGATATTCTGGTTGGATGAAGACATCCAGACTTGGCCAATCAATAAGGGAGATTTGTTTTTTGTTTCAGTGACGGCGATATCTCTTCCTGGTCGACCAAGAGATCAAATAGAGGACATATAATTGTATCCTTCGTTGGCTGCAAAGATAGTTGCGAACGTGAGATAAAAGGGAGATCAAAACGTATACAATCGTCAAAAGAATATTGATACATTTGAATAGAGTAACGGTAGATTGATATAAGTATTCAATTGTTCACAGAAAAGGATGGGCATGTAAAAAATATCCAGTGTTGGCCAGGGTGGTGGCCATGCAACAAGACTTAGAAAATTGGGTTATGTTCCTCTCCTCTGCTCTGCCAGGCTAAATCAGAGTGAGAGAGACAGAGAGTGAGATAAAGAGAGGGAGGGAGGGAGGGAGGGAGGGAGGGAGAGAGGGAGAGAGGGAGAGAGAGAGAGAGAGAGGGAGGGAGGGAGGGAGAGAGAGAGAGAGAGAGAGAGAGAGAGAGAGAGAGAGAGAGAGAGAGGGAGAGAGAGAGAGAGGGGGAAAGAGAGAGAGAGAGGGAAAGAGAGAGAGAGAAAGAGAGAGAGAGAAGGAAAGAGAGAGAAGGAAAGAGAGAGAGAGAGGGAAAGAAAGAGAGAGGGAGAAAGAGAGCGAGAGAGAGAGAGAGAGAGAGAGAGAGAGGGAAAGAGGGAAAGAGAGAGAGAGAAGGAAAGAGAGAGAGGGAGGTCTATGTGATACATGGAATCTGACAGGAAATCCATAGGCCTGGCAGTACTGTCTGTAATCCCACCATCACGCTACCGACCAATGAAGCGACCCTAATCCAATCATTTAGTCTGTATTTACCCACAACAGATTTTCAGCCCTAAAACGTGAAGCTGGGATTGGCTTTTCAAACAGAACACTGTAGGGACATAGTAGGGTGGTTTAGATACTGTACTGTACATATGGTGGTTTAGAGAGGGGTTTAGATACTGTACATAGGGTGGTTTAGCCAAAGCCCCCCGTGTCGACAAAACATTCCCGACCTTGTTGAAGAAAGAAATCGCAACACACCCAAACTACTTTGCGTGGCTATGTGTTTAGATTGTGTAGTTTAATTGGATCCCCATTAACTTCTGAACATGTAGCAGCTACTCTTCCTGGTGTCTATTAACTACTGAATATGCAGCAGCTACTCTTCCTGGGGTTCATTAACTACTGAATATGCAGCAGCTACTCTTCCTGGGGTGCATTAACTACTGAATATGCAGCAGCTACTCTTCCTGGGGTGCATTAACTACTGAATATGTAGCAGCTACTCTTCCTGGGGTGCATTAACTACTGAATATGCAGCAGCTACTCTTCCTGGTGTTCATTAACTACTGAATATGCAGCGGCTACTCTACCTGGGGTCCATTAACTACTGAATATGTAGCAGCTACTCTTCCTGGTGTTCATTAACTACTGAATATGCAGCAGCTACTCTTCCTGGGGTGCATTAACTACTGAATATGCAGCAGCTACTCTTCCTGGTGTTCATTAACTACTGAATATGCAGCAGCTACTCTACCTGGGGTGCATTAACTACTGAATATGTAGCAGCTACTCTACCTGGGGTTCATTAACTACTGAATATGCAGCAGCTACTCTTCCTGGTGTTCATTAACTACTGAATATGCAGCAGCTACTCTACCTGGGGTGCATTAACTACTGAATATGCAGCAGCTACTCTTCCTGGTGTTCATTAACTACTGAATATGCAGCAGCTACTCTTCCTGGTGTTCATTAACCACTGAATATGCAGCAGCTACTCTTCCTGGAGTCTACATTAAACATACAAATACATAACAAAGTACTGAAAAGCTATTGACAAGAACAACATAAGATATTACATTAAATTCTAAATAAAAATAAAATAAGAGTTGTATATGAAAGACACCAAGAGACAACAAAAATAATATTTACACACTTCATAAATATTCATATTATTTTATACAGCACAGTCAAGTTAGATCTTTAGAGAGAGGAGAGGCGCTGTGATAAAATGTTTTTTAAATCTGTTTTTTTATTTTTTAAATTGCTTTTAGCCTAGGTAACCTCTGGTGGCAGAGCATTCCACGATGACATGGCTCTATAAATAACTGAGTTACCTCTGGTGACAGAGCATTCCACGATGACATGGCTCTATAAATAACTGAGTAACCTCTGGTGACAGAGCATTCCATGATGACATGGCTAAATAAATAACTGAGTAACCTCTGGTGGCAGAGCATTCCACGATGACATGGCTCTATAAATAACTGAGTAACCTCTGGTGGCAGAGCATTCCACGATGACATGGCTCTATAAATAACTGAGTAACCTCTGGTGGCAGAGCATTCCACGATGACATGGCTCTATAAATAAATGAGTAACCTCTGGTGGCAGAGCATTCCATGATGACATGGCTCAATAAATAACTGAGTAACCTCTGGTAGCAGAGCATTCCATGATGACATGGATCTATAAATAACTGAGTAACCTCTGGTGGCAGAGCATTCCATGATGACATGGCTCTATAAATAACTGAGTAACCTCTGGTGGCAGAGCATTCCACGATGACATGGCTCAATAAATAACTGAGTAACCTCTGGTAGCAGAGCATTCCATGATGACATGGCTCTATAAATAACTGAGTAACCTCTGGTGGCAGAGCATTCCATGATGACATGGCTCAATAAATAACTGAGTAACCTCTGGTGGCAGAGCATTCCATGATGACATGGCTCAATAAATAACTGAGTAACCTCTGGTGGCAGAGCATTCCATGATGACATGGCTCTATAAATAACTGAGTAACCTCTGGTAGCAGAGCATTCCACGATGACATGGCTCTATAAATAACTGAGCGACACATTAAATCTGTTTTTGCTTTGGTTACCGTGAAGAAAGCCATATGTATGTCTGTTTGAAGTGAATGCAAATAGATTAAACAAAGTGGTTAGGCATTTGGTTAGGCACAAAGCATAAATGCTTCTTAACCTTTATTTAACTAGACAAGTCAGTTACGAACAAATTATTTTTTTTACAATGACAGCCTACCCCGTCCAAACCCTACACTAAACTGGACAAAACTGAGCCAAATGTTTGCCGCCCTATGGGACTCCCGATCACGGCCGGCTGTGATACAGCCAGGGATTGAATCAGTGTTGTGACGCCTCTAGCAATACAATGCAGTGCCTTAGACCGCTGCGGTACTCGGAAACCCTCATATTTTACTGAAGATAAAGTGACTAGGCAACAGGATAGATAATAAACAGTGGCGCAGCGTATGTGATGAGTCTAAAGGGTTTGTGCAAAAGGGTGAATGCAGATAGTCTGGGTAGCTATTGGATGAACTATTTAACAGTCTTATGGCTTTCTCAGGGTCCTGTCAGTTCCAGACTTGGTGTATAGGTAACACTTGTAGCAGAGAGAACAGTCTATGACTTGGGTGGCTGCAGTCTTTGACACTGCCTGGTGTAGAGGTGCTGGATGGCAGAGAGCTCGGCCCCGGTGGTGTACTGGGCCGTACGTCTGTAGCACCTTGCGGTCGGATGCCAAGCAGTTTCCATACCAGGCGGTGATGCAGTCAGTCAAGGTGCTCTCGATGGTGCAGCTGTAGAACCTTTTGAGGATTTGACTGCCAAATCTTTTCAGCCTAATAAGTGAGAAGAGGCGTTGTTGGTTCAGGGTAGAGCTGTCCTCTCTGGAGGGGCCCCGGTGGTGTAGGGTGTTGCTGTCCTCTCTGGAGGGGGCCCGGTGGTGTAGGGTGGTGCTGTCCTCTCTGGAGGGGGCCCGGTGGTGTAGAGTGGAGCTGTCCTCTCTGGAAGGGGTCCGGTGGTGTAGGGTGGTGCTGTCCTCTCTGGAGGGGGCCCGGTGGTGTAGGGTGGTGCTGTCCTCTCTGGAGGTGGCCCGGTGGTGTAGAGTGGAGCTGTCCTCTCTGGAAGGGGTCCGGTGGTGTAGGGTGGTGCTGTCCTCTCTGGAAGGGGCCAGATGGTTCAGGGTGGTGCTGGTCTCTCTGGAGGGGGCCTGGTGGTTCAGGGTGGTGTTTGTCTCTCTGGAGAGGGCCTGTTGGTGTAGGGTGGTGCTGGTCTCTCTGGAGGTGGCCCAGTGGTGTAGGGTGGTGCTGGTCTCTCTCTCTCTTTCTCTTTCTTTCAGTTTCCTAGCCAACACCTTGTTGGTGAATGTCACAGCGGTTCACTAGGTAAACATTGTCCAAGAGAGCACAGCCTCTAGACAGCTCAGCGTGATTGCTCTGTATAATATGGAAGGGCATATCTCCATGTGGTAACAGGGTGGACTTAGTGATTATGGTGTTAGCTCTGCAGCTCTGGCTGCCACTTCATTTGTCGCTTGACAGACTTTTCTTCAAGGCACTTGCTGTTGTTGGGCACCATGGCTTACTGACTGACATGCTAGGGAATAGCAGTTTCTCTCTGAGAAAATGTCCCATAGGAGTCACATGTGAGAGGAAGGCCCCTAAATGGCAGGTAATCCAAAGAAAGAAGACGAGCGGCCGGTACCTTGCAATAAACTTTATTGAACTATTAACATCATATATTTAGAAAATAATAACAGTAATAATAATAATAAATATTAATATCAAACGTTTCACGTAACCTTCCACAAGCTTCAGACAATAAGTGGGGTGGAATTTGGCCCATTCCTCCTGACAGAGCTGGTGTAACTGAGTCAGGTTTGTAGGCCTGCTTGCTCGCACACGCTTTTTCAGTTTTGCCCACAAATTTTCTATGGGATTGAGGTCAGAGCTTTGTGACAGTTCAGTGACAGTTCGTTGACCCTCAGTGACAGTTTGATGGCCCTCAGTGACAGTTTGTTGGCCCTCAGTGACAGTTTGTTGGCCCTCAGTGACAGTTTGTTGACCCTCAGTGACAGTTCGATGGCCCTCAGTGACAGTTTGTTGGCCCTCAGTGACAGTTTCTTTGACATCTATCACAAGCTCAATTGTGAGGTTTGTAGCGAGTCTCTTATAGAATGTATGATTGTTATTAAGCTATCTGAGTACTTCAGTCTTCTGATTAGTATAGTATTGTGCTGTAACGGTGCATCCTTTGTCCGCTGGGCATATAACTATAGAGGTATCATACTGGAGATCATTAGTAGTTTGTTTGTCAGAGTGGGTAAAGTTGTTCCTGACATAGTGAATAGAGGTCTCTAATTTGGCTAAAGTCTTTACGCACCATCACCAGTCTGTAGTCTGTGTCCACAGCTGGGTCAATGGGCCCAGGTTGAATGAACATAGATGGATGTCTGAACACTGTTTTTGTGTGTACAGAGAGTTTTCAATCTCTAAAAAACAGTTTGAGTCGCAATGTGCGACTGTCTTTGTAGAGATCCACCTGCGTAGTGAAGGCATTGTGTGTGCTAGTAGGCAATACAGAGAGGTGCAGGAAGACTCTTACTTGATAGATCTGTTACGTTGCTGGCTCTGAGTAAAGGGGTATATTTTTCGAAGGGGGCTTCTATTAAGCTAAATATAGCTCTATGTGGAATTGTTTTAAGAAGGGGAGGGGGGTTCGACTAAGCTATATGAAATTGCTTTAAAACCTGTTGGGGCAAGGAGTTCCCCTTAGGGAACACCACCCCCCGTTCAGCTGAAAAGGTGGCGCAGGGAATTCAAAAATATTCTTTAGAAATATTTAACTTTCACACATTAACAAGTCCAATACCTCAAATGAAAGATAACCACCTTGTTCATCCACCCATCATGTCAGATTTTTAAAATGTTTTACAGCGAAAACACAACATATATTTATGTTAGACCACCACCAAACCAAAGAAAAAACGCAGCCATTTTTTCCAGCCAAAGATAAAATCACAAAAGCAGGATTAGAGATAAAATGAATCACTAACCTCTTGAAAATCTTCATCAGATGACAGTCATATGACATGTTACACAGTACATTTATGTTTTGTTCAATAATATGCATATTTATATCCACAAATCTCGGTTTACATTGACGCCATGTTCAGAACTGGCTCCAAAATATCCGGAGGAATTATAGAAAGCTACGCCAGATAACAGAAATACTCATCATAAACTTTGACTAAAGATACATGTTCTACATATAATTAAAGATACACTGGTTCTTAATGCAACCGCTGTGTCACATTTTTTTTAAACGTTACGGAAAAAGCCTAATATTGCAATAATCTGAGACGGCGCTCAGACGTAAAAGTATTTCTCCGCCATGTTGGAGTCAACAGAAATACGAAATTACAACATAAATATTCCCTTACCTTTGATGATCTTTCATCAGAATGCAGTGCAAGGAGTCCTAGTTCCACAATAAATTGTTGTTTTGTTCCATAATGTCCAATACTAGTGTCCAAGTAGCTGAATTTGCTATCACTTTCAGCTCACGTGCCCAAAAACTGACTGCTGGTCCAGGATAACTCGCACGAAAACTTCCAAAAGATATATTCCAGGTCAAATAAACTGGTCAAACTAAGTAGAGAATCAATCTTCAGGATGTTATTATCATATATATCCAATAACGTTCCAACCGGATCATACGTTTTCAGCTGGAGCCAAATAGAACAGCGGTGGCACCCACTGAGAAATGTGCCACAGGAAAATGGCATTCTGTTGGGACACTGACTATTTTCCCTCCCATTCGGTCAAAGTTCACAGCAAATGCTCCATTACACTTTCTACTGAATGGGGACATCTAGTGGAAGGCGTAGGAAGTGCTGATCTATATCTTGTTTCTTGTTGGGAAAGGAGGGGGCGATGACATCAAAGTTGCCCCAACTTTCAGAATTTCACTCCTTGTTTGGAAGATTGCCTGCCCTATGAGTTCTGTTATACTCACAGACATAATTCAAACAGTTTTAGAAACTTCAGTGTTTTCTATAATAATTAATATACATATATTAGCAATCTAGGACAGAGTTTGATGCAGTTCACTATGGGCACGCAATTCATCCAAAGTGAAAATACTGCCCCTTATCCTCAACAAGTTTTAAGCATTTCCTATCCGTATCAAGGAACATTTAGCTATTTGTTTTAGAATGTTAAGACCCCTTAAATGTATCAAAAAATAAATAAATGTATCAAAAAATAAATAAATGTATCAAAAAATAAATAAATGTATCTGATGAAAAATGATTTTGGTCCTTACTGCTACTAGCCCATACAAACACATTGAATAACAGCTAGTCCTTACTGCTACTAGCCCATAGAAACACATTGAATAACAGATAGTCCTTACTGCTACTAGCCCATACAAACACATTGAATAACAGCTAGTTCTTACTGCTACTAGCCCATACAAACACATTGAATAACAGATAGTCCTTACTGCTACTAGCCCATACAAACACATTGAATAACAGCTAGTCCTTACTGCTACTAGCCCATACAAACACATTGAATAACAGATAGTCCGTACTGCTACTAGCCCATACAAACACATTGAATAACAGCTAGTCCTTACTGCTACTAGCCCATACAAACACATTGAATAACAGCTAGTCCTTACTGCTACTAGCCCATAGAAACACATTGAATAACAGCTAGTTCTTACTGCTACTAGCCCATACAAACACATTGAATAACAGCTAGTCCTTACTGCTACTAGCCCATACAAACACATTGAATAACAGCTAGTCCTTACTGCTACTAGCCCATAGAAACACATTGAATAACAGCTAGTCCTTACTGCTACTAGCCCATACAAACACATTGAATAACAGCTAGTTCTTACTGCTACTAGCCAATAGAAACACATTGAATAACAGCTAGTCCTTACTGCTACTAGCCCATACAAACACATTGAATAACAGATAGTCCTTACTGCTACTAGCCAATAGAAACACATTGAATAACAGATAGTTCTTACTGCTACTAGCCCATACAAACACATTGAACAACAGATAGTCCTTACTGCTACTAGCCCATACAACACATTGAACAACAGATAGTCCTTACTGCTACTAGCCAATAGAAACACATTGAATAACAGCTAGTCCTTACTGCTACTAGCCCATACAAACACATTGAACAACAGATAGTCCTTACTGCTACTAGCCCATACAAACACATTGAATAACAGCTAGTCCTTACTGCTACTAGCCAATAGAAACACATTGAATAACAGCTAGTCCTTACTGCTACTAGCCCATAGAAACACATTGAATAACAGCTAGTTCTTACTGCTACTAGCCCATACAAACACATTGAATAACAGCTAGTCCTTACTGCTACTAGCCCATACAAACACATTGAACAACAGATAGTCCTTACTGCTACTAGCCCATACAAACACATTGAATAACAGCTAGTCCTTACTGCTACTAGCCAATAGAAACACATTGAATAACAGCTAGTCCTTACTGCTACTAGCCCATAGAAACACATTGAATAACAGCTAGTTCTTACTGCTACTAGCCCATACAAACACATTGAATAACAGCTAGTTCTTACTGCTACTAGCCCATACAAACACATTGAATAACAGCTAGTTCTTACTGCTACTAGCCCATACAAACACATTGAATAACAGCTAGTTCTTACTGCTACTAGCCCATACAAACACATTGAATAACAGCTAGTTCTTACTGCTACTAGCCCATAGAAACACATTGAATAACAGCTAGTTCTTACTGCTACTAGCCCATACAAACACATTGAATAACAGCTAGTCCTTACTGCTACTAGCCAATAGAAACACATTGAATAACAGCTAGTCCTTACTGCTACTAGCCCATAGAAACACATTGAATAACAGCTAGTTCTTACTGCTACTAGCCCATACAAACACATTGAATAACAGCTAGTCCTTACTGCTACTAGCCCATACAAACACATTGAACAACAGATAGTCCTTACTGCTACTAGCCCATACAAACACATTGAATAACAGCTAGTCCTTACTGCTACTAGCCAATAGAAACACATTGAATAACAGCTAGTCCTTACTGCTACTAGCCCATACAAACACATTGAATAACAGCTAGTTCTTACTGCTACTAGCCCATACAAACACATTGAATAACAGCTAGTTCTTACTGCTACTAGCCCATACAAACACATTGAATAACAGCTAGTTCTTACTGCTACTAGCCCATACAAACACATTGAATAACAGCTAGTTCTTACTGCTACTAGCCCATAGAAACACATTGAATAACAGCTAGTTCTTACTGCTACTAGCCCATACAAACACATTGAATAACAGCTAGTTCTTACTGCTACTAGCCCATACAAACACATTGAATAACAGATAGTCCTTACTGCTACTAGCCCATAGAAACACATTGAATAACAGCTAGTTCTTACTGCTACTAGCCCATACAAACACATTGAATAACAGCTAGTTCTTACTGCTACTAGCCCATACAAACACATTGAATAACAGCTAGTTCTTACTGCTACTAGCCAATAGAAACACATTGAATAATAGCTAGTCCTTACTGCTACTAGCCAATAGAAACACATTGAATAACAGCTAGTCCTTACTGCTACTAGCCAATAGAAACACATTGAATAACAGATAGTCCTTACTGCTACTAGCCAATAGAAACACATTGAATAACAACTAGTCCTTACTGCTATTAGCCAATAGAAACACATTGAATAACAGATAGTCCTTACTGCTACTAGCCCATACAAACACATTGAACAACAGATAGTCCTTACTGCTACTAGCCCATACAAACACATTGAATAACAGACAGTCCTTACTGCTACTAGCCAATAGAAACACATTGAACAACAGATAGTCCTTACTGCTACTAGCCAATAGAAACACATTGAATAACAGATAGTCCTTACTGCTACTAGCCCATACAAACACATTGAACAACAGCTAGTCCTTACTGCTACTAGCCCATACAAACACATTGAATAACAGCTTCACTTCATGGATGTGTACCCCGGTCTCCCGGTCTGAAAAACACCACTCTAGCTCTGACACCTTTCACTGCAGATGTGGATGAGTTGAATAAACATATATCGTTTAAACTGACACATTTTTATGGGGATATTTTTAAATTATCATGCTAATTCAATTTCTGAGGGGGAGGGAATATCGACTTTAGGGGGGGGGGGGGTCAAAAGTAATAATCAACAACTTTTTGTTGTTGTTGATATCCACAACAACAGTCTTTTTACACTTTGGACAACGGACAACCCTCCATCACAAGCCACCTCATTGTGACAATATGGCAAACAAATCCATCTCTAATGGAAAACGTAGCTATGGCAGTGAAAGCTCCTGATATTGGGCTTTGTGAGTGTGTCCTGTTGTTGAGAAGTGAAATGGGCCCATCATTATTAGTCAATAAACACTAATTTGCTTCTGTGGCAAAGCAGTGGAGAGCGAAGTCAAGTGGTAAGTCATCTCCCCCGTCAAAACAGACTAGGTGTAATTAAAACGGGATTGATGAGCGTACTGGGTCGTCGTCTGGATGTATCTGCCCCTTCACACCAACGCATCCAAAACTGACCTCTACTTTAAATACAGATATGGAGGTTGAACAGACCTTTAGCTTGTCATATACCGTGTAGAGCTAGGGGATATCCCTCACACACTCTCCATTGACAATAGGGCCGCATACTCTCGTTTCCACCAGTCTATCTATCAGCTGGAGTAGTGTGGAGAGGAGCAGTGTGGAAAGGAGCAGTGTGGAGAGAGGAGCAGTGTGGAGTGGAGCAGTGTGGAAAGGAGCAGTGTGGAATGGAGCAGTGTGGAGTGGAGCAGTGTGGAGTGGAGCAGTATGGAGTGGAGCAGTGTGGAGTGGAGCAGTGTTTGGAGCAGTGTGGAGAGGAGTAGTGTGGAGTGGAGCAGTGTGGAGTGGAGCAGTGTGGAGAGGAGCAGTGTTTGGAGCAGTGTGGAGTGGAGCAGTGTGGAGAGGAGCAGTGTGGAGTGGAGCAGTGTGGAATGGAGCAGTATGGAGTGGAGCAGTGTGGAGTGGAGCAGTGTG